>NW_027456616.1:7500-14910 GCF_040206685.1 Ascaphus truei | reverse complement strand
AACCTGGTTAGAGTTGGCTCATGCAGCATAGGTGGGGGCGCACGTCAGCAAACCCCCATCCACTCATCTGATCCCATCCTGCAACAGCAAACTCCACCTCCTGGTCATTCTACACTCCACTCTGGGGCAGCAAACTCCACCTCCTGGTCATTCTATACTCCACTCTGGGGCAGCAAACTCCACCACCGCACGCATTTGATATTCAGGAGGGCAAAAATTGATACCCCACCCAATTCCTAAATGCCCTACCTCACGTGAAATCCTGGCTATATCCCTTTTACTTTGGGAACACTTGCCCCAATCAATGAACATGCTGAAACACAAACCAATACGGAGAGTAACTGCATACGTCTAAAATTTAAATCTTCTTATATTCGGAGAATGGAGACCCACAAAAACACTGCTACCATGCACACCACTTATGCTCTCTAATCCTCTATTTAAAATATAAATACAAATAGATTACCATATGTACCAAGCGGTGCTATACCATGAGGCACCATCCAGGGCCATAAGACACAATACAGTCCATTGACTTCAATGATAAGGTGTCTTCCAGCACTGGAATTTGCTTTATGTCAATGCACTGCATAACAAATATGGGCTTTAGTGCATGTAGCATCACATACACTCATTCTTTCGTCATAGATGGGAGAAATGGAACCATCAATGTTGATGCTTCATTTTTCTTACCACTGAACCAGGCATCAATCCCATTTGTGACCCAATTCCGGATTTCTCATCAAAGCCTCCTTGCATCTGAGATGAAAATGGCTGTGAAAGGGAAAATGACAGGTGATTGTCTAAATGTGGTTGAACAGAACATGGTTAGTTACCGTAATTTATGACCAAAAAAGGGCTACAGTATGTGACAACCAAAATGTGTTGTCCTTGTCAGTTGAATGTCTCCACAGATCATTGTGAAATTATGAGAATATTTTAGGAAATGTATATTTTGGCTTGACAGAGAATCTACTGAGTGATGGAAAATTATTTTACCCATCTATGATTTCTTCCTCATTGTTACCCACTACTGTACATTAAGAGAACTACCAGTACTCCCCGTCCACCGCGTACTACTTTATTAGTATATTGTACTGTATATCATATTTTATGATGGTTCCATAGCCCATGTTAACTCCACACCAAAGTTTAAGTTATACTTTCACCTACTTGACCAGGGTGAGATGGAGGTCCAGGCGGCCCAGGCTCACCAGGCTGTCCAGGAATACCAGGTTCTCCATCTATACCAGCAGGTCCACGAAAACCCTAAAAAAAAAAAGAGTAACATTTGGTTAGAGTGCAAATGTTCAAAGTCAGCTAAAGCCTCTAGATTAGGCCAATTACAAACCGTATTGTAGATGTGTTGTAACTTTAGGGGAGCAGCATAAGAGTTCTTCATACTGTAGATGGAACTATAGTGTAATGAGCTGTCAAAAATGTAAATTCTCTTCTTCAAATTAAATTACAGCATACAAGCTCTGCAGAATAACATCTCATCTATGAAGAACTCTCATGCTGGTCACCTAAATGGTATCACAGGCTGCAATGAATCAAGCACTCCCTAATATATTCAACATTCTGGAGCCAATGTCTCAAGCTCCCAAAAAATGTGCTTTGTAACGCAGCCCAATCCAAGTAATTTGTTAATCAATGTTTTCATGTTTGATACATAGTTATGCATCAAGGCAAATGTGGTGCCGTTTGTTTTTCCCCCAGTCTGCACTATTTCTATTGATGAAAAAAGACCATTGAAATCAACAGGATTGCTTCTTTGATACATCTGATGCAGTTTGTTTAGAATTGCACTCACAATGTTTGACAGAAAGACTGGTACATTCTATTGTGTCCAGTAACTGTAACCTAATCTCTTCAGATAAACACTAACTGCTCGCTACTAAACAACATGCTAAAGCAGTTAAAATTGATGCAAAGTACTTTATATTGAAACATGTTCAAAATATTTTTCTTTAATTCAAGGGTAAAGTATTTTTGAATAGGACATATCTATGTATTTCCATTTATTTTTTTTAACAAATCATGAAATAATCAAACAAGGTTTCTAGACTTGCACTTGAAAAGCCAAATAATAGCAGAAGTCTCCAGATGGTAATATGATAGATTGGGGAAAGGGATCTTCATATAAGGCATAACAAGATTGCCCAGTGGTCGCGTTATTGTAGAATAGGTACTGTTTTAAGAACAATGAAGAAAAATTGCAATAAAAATAAAAATGTAATTAGTTGGAGCTTTGCTTGTGACTTTTTATAGTTTGTGAGAAAAGGGGTTTTAGAAGTTTTCTAGAAAAATGTCATATGAAAGACCTCTCCATTGCTGATTGGAGAATTCCTGAAGTTATTCCTAAAATAAACATGTACAGTATAACAGATATTTGAATGACTGCATCCAAACTATTTGTAACTTGGACTTTTTCAATAGGTCATAAAAATTCCCTAATGTTTATGAAGCAGCACTGACATCCAGTGTTGATTAAGCGCAAATGAAAATTTGTACAATATACTATGTTTATTATTATTGCTGGGATGACTTTTCTAGAGCAGGACTATTCAATTGATGGACTTGTGTCTGTAATCAGAAAAAAAATCTGCTTTATGGAGGCACCAGAAAGGCGCTGAAAGCACAGTTTTCCTATTCCATTCTCTACTTAGACTGGAGGAAGGTGAACAGCCAATGGGCTCAGTTGTCTGGACCCTAAAACAGAAAGTGGACCTGTTTGAAAATATTTGAGTAACCCTGTTCTAAAAAATAAAATGTCAGGTTCGTAATAAAATAGGTGAGAAATGTACATGCAATCATATAGAGAAATCAAAACCGTCTGTTAACTTCTACAGTGCTAATATAATTTGTTATTAAAATAAACTTGTTTTTCAACTTTGGCTCTGCAGCACTAAATGTGTTAAAATGATCTATAGCATAAATTACAGTTTGTGTATGAAATCCAATGACTCGATATGGAAGGGAACTAGGAGTGCTTTAGTGGAAAGGGCACTTGTCTATGAAAAGGGAAAGCATGGTTCAATTCTATGTGTGCCTTCTCCTTGTGATATTGGAGAACTCGTGTTCTTTCAGGGCCGGCACTGACACATTGACCAATAATAATAATAATAATATTATATATGATGAGTAATTGTATTCCATGTGATGGAGAAGATTTGAGTCCCATTTATTTCAATGGAGCTGATCTCTCCTCCACCACTGAGAAGCAGCTTCACAACATATTAAATAGGGGTGTTTGAGCAGGGGAAAAAAAAAATCTATGTAATGAGTAGAATTAGCACTATACACTATAATCATCATCAACGACCCTCTGTGGTACTATTCTAAATTGAGAATTATGATATGTTTATGCACTTGAGTATGACACAGACTACATGAAATACCCCTACCATTTCCAGAGAGAATTTGTAATTAGAGACATTTGGATAAGGCACTCTTATTCATTGTGACTTGTCAATTGTCATGTGTAGTATATAGTACACTCTAGTTGAAACATTTTAATCTAACTGAAGGGAAAATGGTAGCCGGCAACCTCCTGCCTTTGAGCCAATGATTAACGATTATGTAATTGGGGATGAGCAGGTGCATTTGCGTTCCACTGGCATACTAAAATGATGTCATTGTTGATCATTTGCTTTCTGGTATGGAAGTTGCTGTAAATAATTGTAGTACAGGGATTGCAATGTACAGTATCTAAATATGTATATACACAAAAAACATCTGCTTTGAGTCAATGTTAGTCAATACTGTAACTCAAATGAGTTGTAGTTATTTGAAGCTATTGTATAAATGCTACTACTGTATGTTACTGCATGTAGCTGATATCTGTAGAGTAAATATAGAAGGAAATAGAACGGTTTTTTTTTTAAAGTGCTAAAATCTTTATATCCAAATAACAGAGGAACTGAGGAACCGAGCAGCACTCATATAATCATAAGCTATGTCAATACTGTATACTACTCTCATTTTAAGCTGTAATGCAAGGCATGTCTGTATAATTAAGATAATAATTACATACATACAGACGAGCCAACGAGTATTCTAAAACTTGCCTTAAACTAGCCAGTTTACATGCTGGGTACATTTCAGTGACATTTCTGCAGAGGCTAATGGCCCATCGGATTAACACAGCAGGGGTTCCTGGCAGTCCCATTCAGTTTGAATGGGACTGCCAGGGACCCCTGCTGTTAATGCGATGGGCCATTAGTCTGTCTGCAGAAATGTGTGAAATGTTGCAGCATGTACCCAGCATGTACCTGGGTCATTTTGGAGATTGCCCCAGGTTTGTTTTAGAATAATCGTCGGCACTACAGTAAATATAATATCATTGTATCTTTAATTCTGTCATAGACATAGTAAACTGTATGATTATCACTTGTGTCTGTTGTCTTGCTTTATAATTAGATCCAATAATTGAGCAGAACCACTTGAATTACTACAACCGATCATCAAAATATTTTACTCAGAGTCATACTTACAGGTTTCCCTTTTGGGCCTCTTTCTCCTCTTGGTCCTTGTGAGCCTGGAGGTCCCTGATAAGAATGAAATAATAAGTGACTGAAAGAGTCACTGAAAAAACATTCTCAGACTTAAGCTCATTGCTAGAGACGGCCAGCTACTGTATGCTGTAGGCACAGATAACATAGGATTGGAAAACGCATTTAAATCCATGATTTATATATTCAAGTATAAAGAATCTTGATCCCTAACTGTATTATACATGAAAAAAGTGATGATGTGAAAAATACAGCTGTAGGCAAACAAGCGACTACATTCTTATTTCAAGAGTTTTAATTTATTATGAAATAGCACACAATCCTTCTGCTCAGAATAAAAATGTGCATGAATCAGCATGTAATAAAACAGAGTTTAAGTTATGTGAAGGGGAAAATGCTCAAGATAACATCAACAATAATAATCAAACAGGAGCAAATCCCACCTCATCTCATATTTCCTTTTACTTCTTGCTGCATAGGTAAAAATGTGGTTAATAAGTATTGTTACTGGCAGAGTAGCTTAGTGGTAAGAACATTGCCACCCAGAGATATATATATATATATATATTTATTTTTTTATCACTGCGCTAAATTAATACAGACAACACCTAAAACATAAATGGGGAAACAGAAGACACACACAGAAAAAAAAACAACATGAACAGACAGGAGACAAAGAAACACAAGGAAAGTGGGAAAGGAAGGGAGGAAAGAAACGGACCAAAAAGGGACCAATTACATGGAAAACTGGAATTAAAGAAAATAATAAAAAAACACTGGAAGCTCCAAGCTGCTCTCCCAGGATCACACCAACCCCTCCACGCAATTTAGAAGACAAAAAATGGAGAGTGCAGGCCCCATAGCGTGATTCTGTAAATTGTAACAATATATTGGCTCCAAAATACTCCAAACTACTCAGTGTAGCTGAATAAAAAGCATGTGGTACACATAGTACCATTCCTCGAGTGCCAGGTAAAGACTGATATCTGGAACACTGCTTCCTAGTCGGGCCAGTGACGCGCATCCGCTACTGGTCACACGGCGAGCACACACAGCCCTTCCTCCAGAACTGAGTATAGGAATGTAGTTACTCAGCTCCCTGGTTCCTCTCTGCCAATGCGTGGCAAATGTTAGGAAAAGTCCCACAGACAAGTGCAAAAACACACTACACATTTCATTGGTAAAGTTCCTACTTCATCAGGGTCAACTGTTTCTGATATTAGTTTTTACCTGGCACCCAAGGAATGGTCCTATGTGTATCACATGATTTTTATTCAGCTACACTTGTGAGTAGTTTGGAGTTTTTTGGAGCCAATAAATTGTTACAATTTATGGAATAATGCTATGGGGCCTGCCTGCGCTGTCCTTTTTTGATATATAAACACACACACACACACACACACACACACACACACACACACACATATATAAAAGTAAAGATATAGGAATAAGGACAGTTTGACCAGGTACATGTTATATGGAAAAAGTGACCCATTTCAATCCTTCCAAGTCTGATTGTTCAATCCTAAAGGTTTATAAACCTTTTTGCTTAACTCGTCATTGCTGTGGTTTTGGTAAGATGGTCTTATTTTCCCTTATTGAATGTATGATGTGGAAATGTATGTACTGTATCATAAGCAATGCAAGTTAAATGACTTACTGACGGTCCAGAACGTCCACGAATACCAGTCACCTAAAATAACAGAGAAAGAAGACATCTGACATTAGTAAATCAAGTCATAAAACTGATAATTTCATATCCCTTTTATTGTGCACTCTAATTTGCTTGGCATTGCTAAAAACAGTATGTGCTAAATCTTGTATCATTGGTTTGTCGTTGACATCCAAAAGGTTTTACTTGAAACGGTTTTGTCAATATTGCATTGATTTAAACAAAAAATAGGAAGTTGCGTCTGTAAGAATTGTTGGCTGAAGTTATCAATAACAGTAATATGTTTGCAAGAACATTGGCTAGATATCTTGCTAAGATAGGCCATCCCATATACTGTAATGTATCTGCTCAAACTTTAAATACAGACAGAGCCTTTCATAAAATCCTTAGCAGCACTTCCACTAAACCGGAAACATAACACTACATTATGCAGGTATGGAAACTTGGGAAGTGGGGAGGGGCGGGCTTAAAACCTATTAATCCTAATAGAGGTATATTAGTATTTTATCTGGTAGTGTTAGGACTTGCGAATGGGTGTCTGCCTTGTCGTGGCTCGCAAGCTTACAACGCTTTGGCCAAAGGTTAGATATATTTTGTGGGGGCTCAGGGGTTCCCAAAAAGAGCTTGCTGGGGTTTTGTGTTCTGTTAATTTTCAAATGACCTGAAAATGGCAGGGATCCCTTTAGGGATGTCTGGGGAACCCAAGAGGTCCTAGGAATCCCTGTGGAAAAACACTCAAAGCTACAGTATCCAGTTGAATATACAGAAGGAATAAACTACCTAAAGTATATGTACCCCATGTTATCATCAGCAATCCATTTAATCTCTACATAATATTTAAAACTGATTTGATTTCCTAAATTGCGTTTTACATTGAGACACTTGATGGTACAAATACTATATACGCACGTCAGCAAATAATATAAGTAGAACTGATACGTTTTGGCACAGGGAAACAATTTTACAAATTGATTTACAGTATGCAGAAGACTTTGCCCTTGGAATCTTTTTCTAAGACACAATGCTTACTTTATTGTAACAGTGGTAACTTTAACGTATATTTTTTCCCTGACAATTAAGAGTTTAGTATATACAGTTGTTCTATGATAACCTTCTTGGATCAAAACCAGTATTTTCATAAATATCCAATATATTTTAACATATATATATATATATATATACACACACAAACATATTATTTATTTTAATTATATATATATTATA
>NW_027456616.1:0-5000 GCF_040206685.1 Ascaphus truei | reverse complement strand
GTGCTAGTCCGTAAGGTTCGTCCAGTACAGGACAACAATTAATGGCAGTCAAGTGAACGGAAAAGAATAGTACTGTAGCACTCAATGGTCTTATGCAAAAAATATACATCTTAAAACCCATTCAATTGAATGTCCAGAGAAAAGAGCATGTCTAATACTGTAGATATATTGCTACAGGTACAGTACATATATAAAAATCATCCACCAAACAGGGGAAAAAAAAAAAACTTGTAAACATCAGGAATAGAAGAACAGCAGCACTCCAATTTTCTTATGTAAAATAATATACAAAATACAGTATATAAAAAAAAAAAAAAAAAAATCAATGTTTCGACCCAACCATGGACAAAGGTATAATGGATACATGTTGTATATTCAATGTATAGAGCAATGTTTCAGTCCAATCATGGACACAGATTGGCTCTGCTACACAGATATCATCATCATCATCATCATCATCATCATCATCATCATCATCATCATCATCATCATCATCACTACGAGAATTGATCAATCGTGGTTCAGGTTGTTGTGATGACAATGATGATGTCGACCTTCCAGGGCCATCACCACCTGGACCATGATCATCGAAGCAGACAAAAGACAAGTTAAGCTCTTCCTCACCGTGTAGAGGCTCTGCAAACCAGCATGTCTGCAGTCTGGTGAAGCCTTTTTCATAGTCTCGTTTTGATGATTTTGCTCCCTTCTCTGATAAAATAACCTCTATTTGGGCTGGTGTTCCGGCTGTACTATCTAATGAGTGTCAGGGTTCCAGGCACGAAAATGCACGTTCTCTGGAGTTAGGGACTTACTTTGACAATTTGTATGTAGAAGACTGTGCAAATAATCCAGGGGTTGCGTCACACTACATGCGATTTGGACCCAGTCCCACACATCTTCTCTTAAAGTGTGTTGATGTAATTGGCCCAGTGCCCAGCCAAAATAGTTCTATGCTCTTGGAAGACCGGGATCTTTCCAGAACTAGAAACTAGTCTATCAACCCATAATATTTATTATCCATTCCAGTCAGGATTCAGAAGATAGCATAGTACTGAAACAGCTCTGGTTCATGTGCTAAATTATCCCTGGGTGGCGAGAGAGAGGTGACTGTTTGATCTTAGTACTCCTTGACCTCTCTTCAGCATTTGATACTGTGGTCCATGGGCTCTTAATGGAGCACCTGAAAGGTTTTTGTGGACAGGGTGGCAAAGTTCTCATAATGGAGGAGGTTCCCAAACCAAGAGAAAACAGAGCCCAGTGTTTGCCAAATAATCTGGGGCTAAGCAATGGTGCTAATAAAAAATAACTTTATTGGAGGTTAGACAGCATGGAGGTGTATGGATATACCTCTAACGAATTTCACGCTGCAATAGCGCTGTGTCAAAGAGTATCCAGTTCTCAGATGGTTCAGATATTTTCTCATTAACAGCTCACAGAGAGTATCTTCAGGAGTGTACTCCTCTGTACCAATGCCCCCGTCACGAGGAGTGCAACAGGGTTCTATCATATGTTGTTTGCAGTGTACATGCTGCCACAAGGTGACATGCTGTAACCAGACATGGCCTGGGTTATCACTGCTATGCAGATGACATTCAACTCTACTTGGTCTTTGCACTGGGTAATAAGGATCCATTATCAGTCATTAATCTTTATCTGAGCTCCCAGAGTGGATGAGTGCCAGTTGGTTGAGGTTGAATCCTGATGACAGATGTGCTTGTGGTGGATGCTCACTATCGGAAGACAACAAGGCTGCTGCTAAGTCAACCAACTGGCCTTAAGCTTGGGGTTCTAAGTTTCTAAACTTTGTCCATGTGCGGAATCTTTGTGTTGTCTTTCACTGTGACTTGATACTAGGCCTCATTCATAGTGAATGTGTGAATACATGCGACCATTCATGCGGCATCACGCTTGCCTGCAGCAGGAGAGACTTCTGTCCTGCAGGCAGAGGCAACGAGGAGGCGAGGCCGAGACGTCACAGAGCTGGTTCTCTCGCTTCTGTGACCCGTCAAGGACAAACAATTTTTTCTTGCCACGCATCGGTCACCTCGCTGCTTACATGCACACGCCCACTATGCACATGCGCATTGGCCTTCATTGGTTTGTATTTGGTGCGGGCGACGTCGCTTACGACATCGGAACAAGTATGGATGCAGCCTTAAACATCAGGTGTCAGCCGTATTCAAATTGTCATTCTTCCACCTAAAGAACATAGCCAAGGATTAAGCACTTGATCCTCCCCAGAGGATCTTACTATGCTTGTCCATCCCTTTGTGTCCTCATGTCTGGACTAATACAATGCACTCTACCTGGGTCTTCCAGAAAAAGAGCTGTGTCACATGCAGCTACTGTAATGCAGAATGCTGCAGCCAGGTTGTTAACTAACCAGACCCGTTCTTTAGACACAGCACTTGTTCTCCATTTTCTGCACTGGCTGACTGAAATGGCGAATTTAATTCTAGATTGGCTTGTTGACATTCAAAGCACTACATGACCAGGGTCCCAGCTATCTGAAGGAGCTTCTAGTTGCCTAAATTCCCATTCACTCACTTCAATCTGCAGATGAAGGACTCCTAACAGTTCCCAAAATCTCCTTGACTTTTCTTTTGGGGCCCGAGCTTTTAGCCACTATGATGGAGTGGCCTGTAGTCGAGTGTGAACCTTAACTGTATTAGTTTATTAAGCAAAAGACAACTAAAAACATTGGATACATTGTCCCTTTAAGCAAAACAAATCATAAACCAAAATCCTATTGCCATTAGGGAAACCAACTACACAAGCCGATCCCTAGCTAACGGGCTGTCACTTAAGCTGGTTGTCCGACCCAAAACGTAATATTGTGTGCAAACAATAATCTTTAGGCATAGTAGTATAGTTTTTAGATTTTATCTGGTATGTCATAGGGATTCCTTCACAGGGTCTCCGTGTCGCTCCTTCACTCCTTTAGGAATGCTGGTTTTGGGGAGCAATCTTTATCCTGGGTGTGATTCCCAGCTGGACCCCACATGCCTGCTTCCTTCAGTCCTAGGGTCCATAACAGCCAGACTCTCTCCTGGCTGGGAGAAGTTTATCTTCCTATCTCACTATCTTTCTGGAGGAAAGCAGTCTCTCTGTCTGACAGATTCCTGCCTTTTATCCCTGCTCAATCAGGAGTTCATTGTGCACACCTCACAGTTCAAGTATGAAGTCGACACCCAGGCAATTTCCTGCCTTGTAAAGGAAGTTTCAACCCCTGGATTCCCTTACAGCCATGCTGTTCCCAATCTTTGGAGGAATCTGCCTTATACAGTTCGAGAGGCCCCCTCTCTGGAAATCTATAAAAACAGACTCAAGACCTACCTGTTTACCCAGGCATTTAATTAATGAACCACAACCTGTCCAGCATTTAATAGCTACAGTACTGTCCTATAATGCACTCCTAGTAATTGGTCTCTTTTATGACCTTAAATGTTTTCTTTTTTCCTTTTTGTAACTGTGAAGCCCTTCGAGTCCCATTAGGAGAAAAGCGCTACATAAATATAATTGTTATTATTATTATTACTATTACAGACGACCAAGATTATATTCAGAAGTTCATCCACAAACTCCCCCCTATCGACAAAGGTCCATGGTTGGACAGAAACTGTAAAAAAAAAAAATTAAATACATTTTGTATATTTTTTGCATAAGACCATTGGAGTGCTGCTATTCTTCTTGTCCTTGATGTTTACAAGCTTTCCCGGCTGGTGAACTTGAAATGCACCTGTGGCAATATATCTACAGTATTGGGAGTGCTCTTTTCTCTGGACATTCAAGTGAATGGGCTGTAAGGTGTCTAATGGTGTAGCACTGTTTCGCAAATATGGCTCTATTTGAACTTTGCAAACCTACAGCACAGTAGGAGAGTCATGTGGATGCACTTTTGCAGAGAAACATATTTGTCTTTTAAACCAGGAGTAGAGTTTAAAATTTTGCACCAAAGTACGAGCGATCTCACTGGTTGTTCATTAATCCAATAACATTTTGAGAACTATGGCAAAATATTATTATTGCAATACTGCAAAAAAATCATTTATTTTACATGATCTTGTGTGAGAATCAGGGGAGAATTTTGTGTTACTTGAACTGGTATGTACCATACAATAAATACAGTGCAGGGGTAAAGAGGCATGCACATACCCAGTAAGTGTAACCCAATATGTGAGAACAGATACAAGGATTATTCAAGTGAGGTTTGGAAGTTAAAGTCTGTGTTATGGTATAAAAATGTAATGAATCTTAGTTTTAATTACACCTGTTTTTTTTTACTAATCAGATAAGTTGTTAAACATTGCCATATTTATTGCTGCCGGTTACACTATGATAAATAAATTAGTGTCTACTAGTAAGCAACCATGTGTAAGAATATTCCCATTTTATAAGTACAGTACCTACAATAATTACAACAGTATATTTCTTTGAGAGGGGGGGGGGGGTGAGTTTGTGTGTCACTCTATGGTCAGTATTCAGCATTACCCAAGCTTTGGAAGATTTCTGCTCCATACTCTTGAATGGGGTTGAAGTCTTCCCAAACAAGGAGTAGATGTATTCACAGCATTTTGAATATAGGTCCACATGAAAAGGGAAAATGTGCTAGTTGTTACCTGGGCGACCTCCACCTGTATTTCTGCAAATAGGGCAGCATTCTCCTGAAGGGATCTCTGGGTTATTGCATTCCAAGACATCCCGACACTGGATCTCATCGCAAAGGATGGCTCCGTTGTCACACACGCAGATCTGGCATGGTGAGGGCTTCCAAACATCTCGATTCATGTAGATTTTATCATCTTGTTTGCAGGCAATGTCATCTACTTCTCCTGCATGGGCATTAGAAGAGGACATCGGGTTACTTAGGAAGTCTACATTACCAAATAAAAATGGGTTAGTATTTGAAAAAGCCAATATTGCCCTCATTTTCTCACTAGGAAGGCCGTGTTAATATGCATGCCAATGATTTTTTTATTGCTATTATCGACTGCAATGTG
>NW_027456615.1:0-14913 GCF_040206685.1 Ascaphus truei | reverse complement strand
CCTCACTAAAATAACTGACGACCTCCATGCTGCCAAAGACAGAGGTCATTACACTCTGCTCATATTACTCGACCTCTCTGCAGCATTTGATACTGTGGATCACCCTCTTCTCCTTCACATTCTCCATACTCTTGGTATTCAGAACAAAGCTCTATCCTGGATCTCATCCTACCTCTCCCATCGTACTTTCAGTGTCTCTTCTGCTAACACCTCCTCCTCCTCCTCCTCTATTGATCTCTCTGTGGGGGTACCCCAGGGCTCTGTCATGGGACCTCTTCTCTTTTCTCTGTACACACTCTCTCTAGGTGACCTAATAACATCTTTTGGGTTTAAATATCACCTCTATGCTGACGACACACAAATATACTTTTCAACACCTGACCTTACACCTGCTATACAGACCAAAGTTTCTGAATGTCTCTCTGCTATATCATCCTGGATGGCCCTCCGTCGCCTTAAACTCAACATGGCTAAAATAGAGCTCCTCATACTTCCTCCCAAACCTGGCCCTACTACCTCCTTCCACATTACTGTTGGAACTACGATCATTCACCCAGTAGCCCAAGCACGCTGCCTAGGGGTCACACTCGACTCCTCTCTCACATTCGCCCCTCAGATTCAAAACATTTCTTAAACTTGTCGCTTTTTCCTCCGCAATATAACAAAGATACGCCCTTTGCTCTGTTGCGCGACTGCTAAAACTCTGACTCAGGCCCTCATTCTCTCCCGTCTTGAATTCTGTAACCTCCTGCTGTCCGGCCTTCCTGCCTCTCACCTGTCTCCCCTACAATCTATCCTAAATGCTGCTGCCAGAATCACTCTACTCTTTCCTAGATCTGTCTCAGCATCTCCCCTCCTGAAATCCCTCTCCTGGCTTCCAATCAAATCCCGCATCTCACACTCCATTCTTCTCCTCACTGTTAAAGCTTTACACTCTTCTGCCCCTCCTTACATCTCAGCCCTAATTTCTCGCTATGCACCATCCCGACTCTTGCGTTCTGCTCAAGGATGTCTTCTTTCTACCCCCTTTTATCTAAAGCCCTCTCCCGCCTTAAACCTTTTTCACTGACTGCCCCACACCTCTGGAATGCCCTTCCCCTCAGTACCTGACTAGCACCCTCTCTATCCACCTTTAAGACCCACCTTAAGACACACTTGCTTAAAGAAGCATACGAATAGCACTGTGAACATTCTAAACACATGATACATAAAGCTTGGCCCCCTGCAGACGCACTTACCAGAACTCCCTCCTACTGTCTCTGTACGTTCTCCCTACCTACCAATTAGATTGTAAGCTCCTCGGGGCAGGGACTCCTCTTCCTTAATGTTATGTTTGTCTAAAGCACTTATTCCCATGATCTGTTATTTATATTATCTGTTATTTATTCGATTACCCCATGTATTACTACTGTGAAGCGCTATGTACATTAATGGCGCTATGTAAATAAAGACATACAATACAATACAATACAATCTAGTAAACTCCAGCAGGCTGTAGCATCACACACAATGCTGGAAAGCAAGTGGTACCAAGCTTACCGTATGACACCATAAGACACCTTATGGACCATTCAAGTGAACCTACATTTCTATAGAAACAATGGAAGTATGTTATCTCTACTACATTTTCATTGTGATGGTCTTCTATGCCCAATAATTGAGTAACAATTGTGTAATGCCAAAGGTTACTGTTACACCATACAGCATAAATGAGAATGTTCACAACAGGAAAGGAACACATTGATAAATTACATTATGATTTGAGTGAAGTAAAAACTCCCATATCTCCTCTTAAAATTCTATGTAATTGATCTCAATATTATTTTATCCCCTATTGCGATTTAAACAACTACTGGCAAATACAATGCTGCTTCATTCCTACTCTCACTAGCCTTCTCCTTTGGTCTCTTCAGTGTTCCAACTCGCCTACCCCTTGTGGTGGACACTCCGTTGACCTTGTATTCTCCCATCTCTGCCCTATCTAGAACTTTTACAACATGTCCTACCCGTTGTCTGATCACCATCTCTTCTCACCTTACTCTACCACCTGCCACCACCACTATTCCTATCTCTACACACACACTTCATGCAAACTGCTTTCTCCCTACCTTCTCCTGTTTATACTTTGCAACATCCACCTATAACTACACTCTTGTATACCCTAGGCCAAGCAGCTCCTGCCACCATTCTCAGCTGTTTTCCCCTTAGGCTCCAACCCTGGCACATTAGCACAACACAATGCCTTTATAAATGCTCCCTCACTGCTGAACATCACTGGAGGAAATCATGCTTTAAAGATATCCTCATCTATACATGTATCCTATCTTCCTATTACGCTGCCTTGTGCATTTCCAAACACACATATTTCTAATATCATACTCTTTATCCTCTAGCCCAGTTGGAGTCTTTTGTCCACGTCTAGTGGAATTTCTTGCCCACCAGCCTTCCCTGTGCTCTAATTTCTCGATATTTAGTGACCCATTTTAAAGACAAAGTATTTGGCATTTGGCATGGTCCCAGGGCAACCCTGAAATGTCTCTCTTGTGACTCAGAAGTCTCCCATCTTCTTTCCTGTTCATCCTCTACAACATTAACACTAACACTAATCTAATTTCCGCACATTTTCTCTGCACCTCCCTCCTCACTTTATTATTCCTACCATAACTCATATATTTAACCTATCGCTCAAGAGTGGTGTATTTCCCTCATCGGAGCACGGACTCCTCTTCCTTAATGTCTAAAGCACTTATTCCCATGATCTGTTATTTATATTATCTGTTATTTATTTGATTACCACATGTATTACTGCTGTGAAGCGCTATGTACATTAATGGCGCTATATAAATAAAGACATACAATACAATACAATCTTTCAAGCACGTGTTTTAAACATCCTGGAGAAGTTTTTTTCTTGATCCAGTTGATCTATCCATTCCCTATCTCTTATCTCCCTCTCGCCTACACAATTACGTTAAAAGCTTTTATTAAAGGGCATACTACTGTAGATTTAATGTCTAACTCAGTCCTTGATACACTGAAGAATACATTTCATCCTAACCCCTCCACCAAAACTGCACTAGCGAAATTAGCCAATTTACTTTTTAGAGCAAAATGCCAGGGACTTCTCATTACTCAATTGTGTAATAATGATTCTCCAGCAGAATCACCAACCGGTCTTACTAAAAATAAAAAAAATTGAAATGTTTTGAAAAAAATAATACACATCTATACAGCGGCGGATTTGAAAATGTGAAAATCCGCCACCTCTGGGCACTTACATGTATCGGCCGCCTTCTTGCTGCTGCCCTACATCCCTTATGGAATCCCAGCATCAAATGATGCAGCAGATGTCATCAACGTGATGGCGCACAGCGTCACGTTGCCAAGGTAATGCAACGTCATTTGACATCGCACCGTCACATTGCCATGGCAACGAGACGCCGTGTGACATCACGTTGGGACGTCCGCGGCGTCATTTGTGGCTGGGGTTCCAATGGAGATAGAGGGCCGCAGCAAGGAAAAGCTAGAGAGCGCAGCAAATACTTATGGGGCGAAAACACAGCGGCCCTGATGAAGAGGAGAATACTCCTGGAAACGCGTAGGGCTGAGCTGTGTCTCTAGTGGCATTCAGTCTGCAACCACCCACAACTACACTCGTTGCAAGCCGTATTCAGCTCTCCGACAGTAGCACCACAAGGCTCCAAGCCAATCCCGAAGCGACGTGATTGACGCACAACGGACTGACGTCACTATCCATGTGACGCGAACGCGGCAGTGGGATTGATCCGGTCGTGGAGAGAGGACTACTGGAGCCGATAGTGCACACCGGGGGAAAGAACTACGGCTGCGGCGGGTGCTGGAGTGGGACTACACAGACGATTCAGTATCTATTTTCGTGCACACTTATGGCGGATGTCTGTGAGTGTTTTTAACCGTTTTTATTGTTCTATTAAAATTACAGGGTACACTATGTGTTTTGCGCTCTCTCCTTCTTCTTTTTTTACATATGGGAGCGGCACGTTTTGCCACCCCCAAACTTTGCTGCCCTAGGCCCGGGCCTAATGGGCCTAATGGGAAATCTGCCACTGCATCTATACAAAAATATTGTCATGATAGACCACAATACAACCCACGTCTAGAAGCTTACATCTACACCTTAACCATAATTAGAATATATGTGCTATGATCCTGACCTTGAACCCAGAGTAAAGTCCCACCGTTACCCAGTCCTAATATCCTTTTTACTAGTTCTCCATTACACCGGGTGCAATCGTTTCTGTACCCCAATGGTTGAGGCTACAAGGTGGTCACTAATAGCCCTTAGATCCTGAACAATTTGTTAGGGATAGGACACCGTATATTTCAAGGGTCACCTCCAGTCAGAGTAGCCAAACATGGACAATCTCTCTTCTTGCATATTAAATAGTACACACCAGTAATTGCAGCCAATTGTAATAAAGTAAAAGAGTTTATTAACTACCGAAGGGCTGTCAATGGAGTTTTACTTTGTAGCAACTAAAAGGGTACTTGGCTGCCGGCCCAGAACATGGTTGCTATGGTTATTGTAATCTGCCCAGCAACCCCTGGCACACACAATACAGATCTTATACTTCTATTAAACAAACTATTACATAATTCAACATAAACATATAGTTCAACTGTCTTGTTAGAGCATCAAAACAGTTAAAAGTGTATTCTGAGCTCAGTAAAGAAATGATAGATTGTCTCCCAGAAACGTGGCTGCCAAATATTGTCAAAGACAAAAACCATGCAGGGCACTGCTATCCCAATAACCACAGGTTCCATACCCTGTATCATATGTAGCAAATATCCAGTCCTTGGTCAGGATGGGGGAACTATATAATATCGTCAGTGATCAAGTCACCAACCTGATCCCTGATCTATCTAACTCTATAATGTGCATGGGTATGTCACGGTAGGGGTAGCCAACCTCATATAATAAAGATGAAGCCCGACTGAATGCACAAATACCATATGTAAAGGCCGCCTATGTGAGGCTTATTCTGACCAGTGTATGATATGTTTTGTGTAACCCCTTCCAGAAAAGAGCTATTCAAATTTGCCGCTCTCCAGCAGCCTCGTGATCCAGGGGCGGTCCTGAGTGCCTAGCCAAGCCCCCTCCTCACATTTGTACAGCCGGCGAGCCCTCCTCCTGAGATTGGCTGCACTGTCATGATCAGCGCTGTGATTGGTCACCAGCTCCTGCTCCATGTTAAGGAGAGCCAGTAGGGGCTATGTAAGGAGTGTGGCCGGGGCAGAGAACCAGACAATTCCTGTTGTCGATCAGAGACTCGGATGGCAGGCTTTTCAAAAGTGCTCTGTGGCAAATAGCAGTGCACAGGATGGAGAAGCTCTGGTGAAGCCTGCCGAGCGGAGACAAGCGCAGACTTAGTTTGGAGCTGATCGGAGACACGCTGGCGGGAGATTCAAAAGTGCTTGGTGTAAAAGAGCATACACAAGCACTGATCTCAGTGGAGAAGCGCCGGAGAAGCCTGGGACGTGAAGAAGAAGGGGGTAAGCCTTCTGAAGCAGGAACCTGCTCCTAGGTGAGGCTAGAGACGTCCTCCCCAGGCCCCCAGTTGGTGAGTGATTCACTGTGATTTTGTATGTTTGCTGGCTTGCCAGAAAAAACTTTCGTTTATTCAATTATTGTGTCCTGTCTGGTGATAGTGATTCCGGTGGTAAAAGGTATTAAAAGTACTGGTATCCCGTTACGGGGTAGTCCCCTGAACTCACACTCTGGTCACTCGCTGGTCATGGTCCTCCATGTAAACACCCTGGGATGATGATCCTCTGTCCAGCTGATATCCGAAATATCTTCCAAGTCTGTAGGGCTTATGTCCATACTGATAAAGCCAACTGTCTATCTAAGGAACCCTCTCTACTAGGAGACCTAGCTGGAAATGTCACAGCTTCTGTCTAATTATAGGAGGGATTTAGCAGCTGACAGCAACCCTGTCTCCCAATTCATTCTCATGCTGAAGTTTTTAAAAGGAAGATCTGGATATGTAGAAAGGGGCTGCGGTTAATTCTTCATGAACAACATTAAAGACTCAAGGAGAGAGAGACCTAGAAAAAGTTACTGCCTCATATATATATCCACTCCCCAACAGTCATCAGTCCTTGCCCCTTAGAGCAGCATGGGCGATGTAGTTTCTCCTGGGCACATTAGAAGAGCAAACTCACATACTTTTTACATGTTATTATTATTACATATTATTATTATTACATATTATTATTATTACATATTATTTATTATTATTATTATTATTATTATTATTTGGTACATTGAATATATCCCATTTTGAGCATTTTGAGACACTGGGATTTCTGAGTATTCCCTTGTCTCAATGAGGGAGGAATTGATTGTGAGGGGTGATTGAGTGAAAGTAGAGGGGCATTGAGTGAGAGAGGAGGAGGGGAGGAAGGTGAGTGAGGAAGAGAGGGAGTGTGTGACAGGGGCTTTCCCCAGTTTATAACAAAAAGAAAAAAAGAAAAGAAGCGCAGACAGTGGGGGTTGTGATTAAACTAAGGTACTTTAATATAAGAACTTGTCCCAAGAAAACATACTCTGGGACAACAATGGTATCAATAGTGAATGGTAATAAAACAAATTATATATATATATATAATGCTGGTTGAAAAGATATGCGGTAACACTTGGTCAGTTTACAGGAGATTGAAAACGGGAATTGCCCGATATAAAGGTCTTAGTCCTGTAGGTAGTGCACTGCCCGGGCAGGTATTGGTGAAGAGGGGTACCCCAGGGTTGAGACAATGTAGGAAAAGCTCACCCTTTGAATCTTGCAGATCCTTGATGGTCCTGTCTTCCCTCAGATCACAAAATAAATGCTCCGGTGCACGCAGCTTGAATGTGCTGCACCTCGCGATACCACGCAGCCCTCCGGGTGTCCAGGTCTGATGTCACTTCCGGCTGTGACGCACAGACCCTTCCCGGTAGTCTCTGGGCTCCGTCTTTCAGCGCTACTTCTCCTGATGGTTGAAAATGACCATGCGGACAGCGCGGCGAGTAGTGTTAAATGCTCCTCTCAAACGCACACAATGGCAAGCAAACACTCTATTTGCTCCTCCTCCTACGCGTTTCACCAAAAGGCTTCGTCAGGGATAAAGTTACACCATGCTCCTTCATAATTTATAGCTCAGTTGATTGAAATCATTTAGATGTCCAATTAATGGCTCATTGATTTTGAACTTAAATTCATATAGGTACCACTATTGGTACAGAAGGGTGCAAACAGTATATATGGCTGGTTCATGTCACAACAAAAAACAAAAGGAACACACACAAAGTTTATACAAAGTACTTAAAAAACTTAAAAAACTTATAAGTGCATGTTGATATATTTAAAATAGACATTTGGATTAGATTGATATTAAGATTGATATTTTAACAGTTAATAATACAATAAAATGAACTGAATACATTCCTTAATAATTTAAATAATGGTGGTCACTGTTAGACACCAACATTCAATGGTAAATAAATTTTGGTTTCTCTGATATTATACATTTTCCATTATATATATTTATTAGTTCTCAGTGTTCAGATTTATATATAAGCTGGATTGTTACGACACATTGAAAGTTCAAAATAAATAGACAGAAAAATAATACATAAGGTATATTGCTACATAGATTAAATGAAATAAATCATTCTGGAACAGTTATTTATATAATCTATTATTCTTAAAAATACATAACTTAAGGTTCATACTAAAAAAAAAAAAAAAAAAAAAAAAATTCTATAAGATAATTAATTTATGTTTAAAAATATACATTTGATATAAATTTGTTTAAAAATAAAATAAACAATAAAACAAAATATAAAAGTGATGTCAGCTCTGTTGTTTTTCACCTCCATTATTTCTATTCTTATTACTAATTTATTATTTTTATTATTATCTATATTTTCAATTTTTAATCTTATTTTTAATCTTTGAGCTTTCTTGTCATATAAAGGCTGTGATTGACAGACATCAAACTAGTGAAAGGCTAAAAGATCCAGTTCTTCGTTCAGACCTACTGGACTCATCGTTTGTAATTTAAATATCCAGTAGGTCTCCTGTTTCCTAAGTTTTAGAAGTCTGTCACCCCTTAGAGTTGTATGGCTGATGTGTTCAATGCCCACAATCGATAAACCTCCTACATCTTTGTTGTGGACCGTTAAAAAGTGGCGAGAGACCCCATGTCCAAGAAAACCCCTTAAAATGTTCCTTCTATGCTCAGTGAAGCGTTCCTTTAGGCTTCTCTTCGTCCGGCCTATATAGTATAGGCCGCAGGGACACTTTAGCAAATAGACAACGTATGTTGTATTACAGTTAATGAACTGTTTTATTTTGAATTTCTCTCCCGTGACATTTGATGTATATTCAGTACACTTGTTTTTAATGTGTTTGCAGGTAAGGCAATTTGTACGCCCACACTTATAGCAGCCATTTGGGCATGATGGTAACCACGTTGTTTGTTCAGTTCCTAATGCATTCTGATCAGAATGCATTAGGAACTGAACAAACAACGTGGTTACCATCATGCCCAAATGGCTGCTATAAGTGTGGGCGTACAAATTGCCTTACCTGCAAACACATTAAAAACAAGTGTACTGAATATACATCAAATGTCACGGGAGAGAAATTCAAAATAAAACAGTTCATTAACTGTAATACAACATACGTTGTCTATTTGCTAAAGTGTCCCTGCGGCCTATACTATATAGGCCGGACGAAGAGAAGCCTAAAGGAACGCTTCACTGAGCATAGAAGGAACATTTTAAGGGGTTTTCTTGGACATGGGGTCTCTCGCCACTTTTTAACGGTCCACAACAAAGATGTAGGAGGTTTATCGATTGTGGGCATTGAACACATCAGCCATACAACTCTAAGGGGTGACAGACTTCTAAAACTTAGGAAACAGGAGACCTACTGGATATTTAAATTACAAACGATGAGTCCAGTAGGTCTGAATGAAGAACTGGATCTTTTAGCCTTTCACTAGTTTGATGTCTGTCAATCACAGCCTTTATATGACAAGAAAGCTCAAAGATTAAAAATAAGATTAAAAATTGAAAATATAGATAATAATAAAAATAATAAATTAGTAATAAGAATAGAAATAATGGAGGTGAAAAACAACAGAGCTGACATCACTTTTATATTTTGTTTTATTGTTTATTTTATTTTTAAACAAATTTATATCAAATGTATATTTTTAAACATAAATTAATTATCTTATAGAATTTTTTTTTTTTTTTTTTTTTTTTTTTTTTTTTTTTTGTATGAACCTTAAGTTATGTATTTTTAAGAATAATAGATTATATAAATAACTGTTCCAGAATGATTTATTTCATTTAATCTATGTAGCAATATACCTTATGTATTATTTTTCTGTCTATTTATTTTGAACTTTCAATGTGTCGTAACAATCCAGCTTATATATAAATCTGAACACTGAGAACTAATAAATATATATAATGGAAAATGTATAATATCAGAGAAACCAAAATTTATTTACCATTGAATGTTGGTGTCTAACAGTGACCACCATTATTTAAATTATTAAGGAATGTATTCAGTTCATTTTATTGTATTATTAACTGTTAAAATATCAATCTTAATATCAATCTAATCCAAATGTCTATTTTAAATATATCAACATGCACTTATAAGTTTTTTAAGTTTTTTAAGTACTTTGTATAAACTTTGTGTGTGTTCCTTTTGTTTTTTGTTGTGACATGAACCAGCCATATATACTGTTTGCACCCTTCTGTACCAATAGTGGTACCTATATGAATTTAAGTTCAAAATCAATGAGCCATTAATTGGACATCTAAATGATTTCAATCAACTGAGCTATAAATTATGAAGGAGCATGGTGTAACTTTATCCCTGACGAAGCCTTTTGGTGAAACGCGTAGGAGGAGGAGCAAATAGAATGTTTGCTTGCCATTGTGTGCGTTTGAGAGGAGCATTTAACACTACTCGCCGCGCTGTCCGCATGGTCATTTTCAACCATCAGGAGAAGTAGCGCTGAAAGACGGAGCCCAGAGACTACCGGGAAGGGTCTGTGCGTCACAGCCGGAAGTGACATCAGACCTGGACACCCGGAGGGCTGCGTGGTATCGCGAGGTGCAGCACATTCAAGCTGCGTGCACCGGAGCATTTATTTTGTGATCTGAGGGAAGACAGGACCATCAAGGATCTGCAAGATTCAAAGGGTGAGCTTTTCCTACATTGTCTCAACCCTGGGGTACCCCTCTTCACTAATACCTGCCCGGGCAGTGCACTACCTACAGGACTAAGACCTTTATATCGGGCAATTCCCGTTTTCAATCTCCTGTAAACTGACCAAGTGTTACCGCATATCTTTTCAACCAGCATTATATATATATATATATAATTTGTTTTATTACCATTCACTATTGATACCATTGTTGTCCCAGAGTATGTTTTCTTGGGACAAGTTCTTATATTAAAGTACCTTAGTTTAATCACAACCCCCACTGTCTGCGCTTCTTTTCTTTTTTTCTTTTTGTTGTAACGGTCATATTAGGGACGGGGGGTTCCCTATTATCAGAAGCTGCACTCACCACTGGGTTGTGATTATTTTACTTTGATTATTATATCTTCATCTATTTTCCACCTTCAATATTAGCAAACACTCACTTGCACCGGACTGGTTCATGTCACATGACCTTTTTTTTTTTTTTTTTTTTTTTTTCCTGTTCCATTGCCCATATTCAAACCTAAAACCCATTCGGCGCTTTTACACTTTTTTGTTTTTTCTTGTTGTTTCCCCAGTTTATAATGGCCGCACCCATAGAGCCTGTCTGTAGCTGATACGTCCAGCAGGGAGCTGTTTAATTGTAGCTAGAGTCAATTAGCCAGTCTTCACCTGGGTCATCAATCCGCTTTAAATGTCTGCTGCACAAACTGCATAGGGCTCTAGAACACAGAGGAACTGTCTTGCCAGAAGAGATTTCCAGGGAACCAGACCCTCTATTCTAGGGCTCAGAAGGGAAGGAAGGAAAGGAAAAATAGGCCAAAGCGCTCCAATGCCAGGAATAAAAGAATAATGCAAGCCAAACCACTTATCCAAGGTATAATAAATGAGTAACGGTATTAGTACATAATAACCACTAGTATGGGTACTATCCTCCTGAAGACAGGTGGTAGATGGTACAAGTCCACCCACCATCAGTCTCATTGGCAGGTTCCCCTGAAATATAAACAATACTCACAAATCCTAGGAGTGGTAGCATGGGCGTCCGCAGGGGGGGGCAAGGGGGGGCGCTTGCCCCCCCCTGGATCCTGGGCCGCCAACAGCGGGGAACAGAGGGCACTGGCGTGACAGGATTTAGCCGCTCTTCTACAAAAAAAAAAAAACCTCCCTTGTCTCCTGATTGGCTGGCGCGTGTTGGCACGCTGCCAGGATTTTTTTTTTGTCCCTCCCAAGCCCTATCTCAGCGGTGCGCAAAACTGGGGGGGCGCCAAATTATTTAGGGGGGGGGGCGCAGCCTGTGCGGCGAAACCTGGGGGCAGAGCAGAGCAGGGGCAGAGCAGAGCAGGGGCAGAGCAGAGCAGAGCAATGCCAGGCAGAAGATCCGTGCTGTGTTTCCCTGTGCTTGCAGAGGGGGCAGGGCGTCCCCTCTGCACACAGACACAAGCCCTCCTCTTCCTGTCAGCGTGGGGAACCGAGCATGCAGTACAGGTGTGTGTGTGTGTGTGTGTATATTGGTGTGTATAGTGATGTGTGTGTGTGTGTATAGTGATGTGTGTATGTGTATAGTGGTGTGTATAGTGATGTGTGTGTGTGTGTATATATGTATAGTGGTGTGTGTGTGTCTGTGTGTGTGTGTGTGTGTGTATATATATATATATATGTATAGTGATGTGTGTGTGTATATATGTATAGTGATGTGTGTGTGTGTGTGTGTGTGTGTGTGTGTGTGTGTGTGTGGTGGTGGTGATGTGTGTGTGTGTATATTGGTGTGTATACTGATGTGTGTGTGTGTGTATAGTGATGTGTGTGTGTGTGTATAGTGGTGTGTATAGTGATGTGTGTGTGTATAGTGGTGTGTGTGTGTGTATATATGTATAGTGATGTGTGTGTGTGTGTGTATATATATATATGTATAGTGAGGTGTGTGTGTGTATATATGTATAGTGATGTGTGTGTGTGTGTGTGTATATATATATATGTATAGTGATGTGTGTGTGTGTGTGTGTGTGTGTGTGTGTGTATATATATATATATATATGTATAATGATGTGTGTGTGTGTGTATATATATATGTATAATGATGTGTGTGTGTGTGTGTGTGTGTGTGTGTATATATATATATATATATATATATATATATATATATATATGTATAGTGGTGTGTGTGTGTGTGTGTGTGTGTGTGTATATATATATATATATATATATATATATATATATATATGTATAGTGATGTGTGTTTTGTGATTGAATGTGTGCTGTGATTGTGTGTGGTGTGGGGGGTGTTGTTTGTGTTGTGATTGATTGTGTGTGTTGTGTGGTGTGGTATTAGTGTGTTGTGATATTAGTGTGTGTGGGGGGGTATTGTGTGTGTGGTGTGTCTGTGTTGTGATTGTGTGTGTGTATGGGTGTTGTGATTGAATGCAGCGTTGCACAAACTGGAGGGTGTACGCTCTCCCAAGCTTGGCGCTTGGGGAGACAAACAAAATTGACATTGAAGCATGCTCAGCAGCAGTCAATGCGCACAACCCCACACCCACACACAGCCACACACAAACACAGAAATAGCCCTGATCCATACCACCCACTCGTGCTTGCAAAATTATGCAGGACACCCTGTGCTCATGCTTGGAAAGTTGGTGATGTCACCACTCTCGGCGGCAGCGTGGACGCAGCCCAATTTTGCAAGCGCGAGCTGTTGAAACATATTTGTATTTACATTGTATATCGTTTAATAAACGGGGGGGGGGTTCATGTGATTTTGATTACGTCAGGCAGGGGGGGCCCGAGAAATTAAATGGATGAAAAGGGGGGCTCGGCATAAAAAGTTTGCTCACCCCTGCGGAGTCTATCTGACCTTGCATAGCGAGGCCCGCCCTGTCCTGCATGGAGCAAGTCAGGTGAGTACTGCTCCATGCCACTCTCGCTTCCCCCTTGTCCTCCTGCTCTGATTCCCCCCCCCCCCCCTGCTCCGATCCCCCCCGTTCCAAAATATTCCCCCTGCTCTGGTCCCCCCTGTTCTGATTCCCCCCCCCCCTGCTCCGGTCCCCCCTTCCCGTTCAGATTCCCCCCCTGCTCCGGGTCCCCCCTTCCCGTTCCGATTCTCCCCCCTGCTCCGGTCCCCCCCCCCCCTGCTCTGATTCCCCCTTGTTGCGAGTGTCTGAGTTTGTGTCTGAGTGTGTGTCTGTGTGTGTGTGAGAGATCAGGGGGGGAGGGAATGAATGTGAGGAGGACGGATTCAGGGAGTGGGTTTGAGTCAGAGGGGGATAATTGATGGAGGGGGGAGAGTGAGGAGACGGGGTGTAATAGAGGAAGTGAGGAAGAGAGGGGTGAGGGGAGAGAGTGAATGAAGAAGAGAGGGGGTAAGAAAGAGATGGGGCTACACCTTGGGACTATCTGCATTAGAGTGGCACCAGACAAGGTGTGTGTGGTGTGGTGTGTGTGGTGTGTGTGTCTGAGTGAGAGAGAGAGAGAGAGAGAGAGAGTCTGAGTGAGAGAGAGAGTCTGAGTGAGAGAGAGAGAGAGTGAGTGAGAGTCTGAGTGAGAGAGAGAGTCTGAGTGAGAGAGAGAGTCTGAGTGAGTGAGTCTGAGTGAGAGAGAGTCTGAGTGAGAGAGAGTCTGAGTGAGAGAGAGAGAGTCTGAGTGAGAGAGAGAGTCTGAGTGAGAGAGAGAGAGTCTGAGTGAGAGAGAGTCTGAGTGAGAGAGAGAGAGTCTGAGTGAGAGAGAGAGAGTCTGAGTGAGAGAGAGAGAGAGAGAGTCTGTGAGAGAGAGAGTGAGTGAGAGGGAGAGTCTGAGAGGGAGAGGGTGAGGGAGAGTCTGAGAGGGAGAGTCTGAGAGGGAGAGTCTGAGAGGGAGAGTGAGAGTCTGAGAGAGGGAGAGTCTGAGAGGGAGAGTGAGAGTCTGAGAGAGTGAGAGTCTGAGAGAGGGAGAGTCTGAGAGAGGGAGAGTCTGAGAGAGGGAGAGTCTGAGAGAGGGAGAGTCTGAGGGGGAGAGTGAGAGTCGGAGAGGGAGAGTCTGAGAGGGAGAGTCTGAGAGGGAGAGTCTGAGAGGGAGAGTCTGAGAGGGAGAGTCTGAGAGGGAGAGGGAGAGTCTGAGAGGGAGAGGGAGAGTCTGAGAGAGGGAGGGTGTGTGTTTGTGTCTGTGTCTGTGAATGAATACAGACACCAACCCACAGTCAGTCAGTCACCCACCCAAGTGTCAGTCACACACGAGTCAGTCAGTCAAAGTGTCAGTCACCCACCCCGTCACCCCCCCCCCACAACCACTCTCTGTCTCTGTCTAGTTAACATTATGCCCCCCCCCCCTGAAAACATTTCTGCGGATGCCCATGAGTGGTAGGCAGCCTGTGCAGCTTCCAATATGTAGTAAACAGGAATAAATGGAGAACAAAGCGCACAAGCAAAAATGGAGCAGGAAGGACCCAGAATCAAAAATAAAATAAAAGGGCTCTTTAATGTGACAAAAGACCTATCCAACGCGTTTCGGACGTCACAGCGTTCTTTTTCAAGGGCTCAGAAGGCCCTGGAACCCCACAGAGGGTGACACCCCCGAGGGACACAAACCCAAACTCGGACTGACATAAAGAGCCCCTGCTTACAGGTATCGCTTTGGACTTTGGGGTCAGAGGTTGGTAAGAGGCCTATCCTCCCAGCCCTG
>NW_027456614.1:0-14970 GCF_040206685.1 Ascaphus truei | reverse complement strand
AAAGCTGACGTTAAAGCTGACGTTTTAAAAAAAAAAAAAAAAATATATATTTTTTCCCCATTCAATATGTGCATCAATACAATCTGCACACTGACCGATCTACAGCTTAGATAATCACTTGTCAGTTCTCCTGTAATCAATCGCTTGCTCCGGGTTATTTAATTCAGTACTTGCACAGCATTGTGGCCAATGTAGCCCTGGAATATGATTGACTGGGCAGTTACTAGATACAATTGGTGCACTGCTAGAGAGAGGGCGGGGCTCAAGAGCCAGAGCCTATCAGAAGGGGAAGGGGTGTCACTTTGGAAATGCTTCCTACATTAGAAACGTCTTTAAAACATTGTTTTTTTAAATGCTACAAGTATTTTCTGATAGTACTGAACTGATTTATTTAAAAAAAAAAAAAAAAAAAAACATGTAGGATATTGCTTGAACTGCTGCTTTAACATGTTGTAATACAACATTTGTACTTTTAATGACATTTTATCGTACCACACTGGAGCAAATGTTGAAATGTCTGCAACCTCAACAAGTCTCAGCCAAGTTGTGCAGTTTCTATCACTGCTACTGTGGTAGTCTGTAGATGAATCCCAAAGCTGGGGTGACACATTTCTCTTCTCCAGGCTAAGAACCTATGGCGACCAATGTAGTTTGCCTGGGAATGAGGCTGACGTACTGTCTGCTGCAGCCTGGAATGTCATGCAGCATTCCACTGAATAGCAATGAACAAAACTCTTAACCGCGAGGTCTCGGGCAGGGCTTGAAAAGGGGCAGCATTTGTATAATTTGAACAAGACAATAATGGCCTTGTCACTGACATTTCTAGAACAGAGCTAAGTTATACATGCAGAGATTTCATGTCTATTCAGTTCAATCCTTCTTAGCAATCTAATGCCGTGAGTGTTGCCTACTGCGTGAAACGGTTCCAAATCTGTGTGCAGTACAACTTTTACCTGGAGAGCAACAGTTGAGAAATATCGGGTCTCTTGTAAAAACAAGTTTTTGTTCCACACAGCATACCCCAATCCTTTCTTTTTTTTATAAAAATATCTATCTCCCCAAGTACCAATAGAGCAACCACTACTATTGTGGGGGGGGATTTCCTGGAAAATGTTTGTAAAAGCAACCTAGCAGACCTGGAATTAGTGCAGAGGTTCTCAACTCCAGCCCTGAAGACCCCGCAACAGATTGAGCCTCCTGTGCTGAAGCTGGGATATTCTGAAACCTGACCTGTTGGGGAGACTTGAGTACGAGTTGAGAAACCCTGGGTTAGTATATTGTGGCTGCTTTTAATGGTGTTCTCACGGTCAGCAACTTCCCTTTTGTAAACCTTGGTTAACTTCCATCTTTACCATTTACGGTGGCCTTGTTAGAATAAATCTGGGAAGCCTGTGTGCAGGTAAAAGCATAGATGGTGGATTATTGTGGGTCACAAATAACATGTAGGCCTTCATAACTTGCCACCCTTTCGGCAACTTCAGACCCACTTGTGCAATTCCAACAGTAGTCATTGGTTTTCTGGCGCTTTTAGTCAATTGGTGCAGGGGGCTTACATATACCATAGTTGATCTGTGTCTTGAACATGTTTATTTTTTTTTAACCCCATATAATTTAGCAAATCGCTTTGATAAGTGCAGCAGTGATGGGCTTTGGATCCCTGGTTATTTGTGAAAGTTGCATTAATTAGATCATTATACTAAGGGTTGGATAGGATTCTAGTACACTTGCGATCACTATACAGTGCAGCATATTCATTTATGTCAAAGGGAATTGCGTTCCACAAGCATGAACTACAGATTTGCGCTTGCTGGTGTAATCACAAAATTTATTTAAAAAAAAAAAAAAAAATAAGCAATTTGTTTTCTTTAGTACAGTATCTCCCTTGCTAGAGTACACCAGAGCATTTGTAATACTGCTGTACCATATAGCAGGGCAAGGAATAAATGGGTTTTCAAAGTGAACACTGTTACTCTCTGTACAAGGCTAGATTCACTGCATTTCATAGGTGATGTAGTTTTAACATTTTTAAAGGGGGGGAGAAAGGCTGTCTTCAAACTAATTACCAAAGAACTTGCTGCAAGTTGAAGAGAACTCATGCCTGGAATTTGAATGAGCGCATATTATTGCTTTTCTTACCGCAGGACAGAGCATGTGATGTAAGAATCAAAGCCTTGGATATTCTATGTGGAATTCACCCTTCAGAACACTCCATACATACATACCCTTTACATTAGTTTTTGTTGCTTGACATTGATTTTAACTCTGTTTGGCTGTAGTCAAACAGATGGAATTAAATCAGTCACCTCTTAAATGTCACTTTTTTTTTTTATAGTCGTAAATTCTTTCATGACAGTGTCGTGTACAACCAACCATGAACTAAACCCTTAACTGAGCGATCCTACGTATCGTGCAACACAAATAATACATACATAGGTCAAATTGTCACTTCATCGGTGATTTAATCTTTCTGGGATAAATTAATGTTGAGTGTTAAGAAATCTGCGATCTAATTTTTATAAAAGAGAAATATTATCTTCCACCTAGAACTATTTTGCTAATTGTCATCCAAATTAATTTGCATGATTGAACAAAGGAAAAATAAGTTACTTGTAAATGCAGTCTAACCACAGAAGGTTATGTATAACAACTGATGTTAAACATATTTGTGTGAATTATTAGAATTGGGTGCCATATTGCTTATATTTGAACCATTTAATGCATTCACCGCCCTTTTAAACACATCCATCTTTACAAACCTACTACTTGACTTTCATTTTAATCTAGAATTTATTGTCTTTTTTTTCCTTTTCGGAAGTTCCAACATTTTCTTTGGAAGCATTTATGTTTTAATCTACTGGGGCATTGCAGCATAGCGTGCAAAAACTGTGTTTTTAAACATTTCATCAGGCACAAGTTATTGTGAGTACAAAAGTGACAAACCCTCCACCGTACAGTTGGTAAAACTACCACTTGTGAGCACATTCACCAACTCTGCTTTCCCCATTTTCTCTTGACATACAATGCTACCACTGCTGCCAGGGATTCTGGGTAATGCAAATAAGTCACTCTTTTTTAAATCCAAGTTACCAGCTTCCTTCGCTTCAGATCGTCCAGAAAGTAAAGTGTAGATACTTGGACTGCGGTTTTTCACAGCTGTAATTCATGGAGAAACAAACTGAATGGAGCCCCTTACCTGGAGAGCCAGAATCCGACGGGGTTGGTGACACGATCCTTGGTCTCCTCCTCCTTTGCAGATTTTTTCCACCTTAAACATTAGAATTGTGTGTGATTGGCTGCACTGTAAATCATCAGATAATTTGATCTGATGCCATGTGCTGGAGAGCTGCATATTTGTGTGAACCCATTTTAGTTCTTAGTGAGAACAATGCAATACAGTGACAAATACAATCTCAGACTTCAGAAACTGGGATGTCTGTATAATTTGAAATTTGGTGTTACTGTATATCACGTACGGCACAATTGTGAGCACGTGACCTGCAAACGGGACAAGGGTTAATACATATCTCTCTAGCTGGCCCACTTTTCACCTTTGCAAAAATACCTCTAACAATATCTCCCCGCAATCCGTTCCAATGTACCATCTGTCACGAACAGTACACAAGTGAGCACGTGACTTAGATATGCAACCAGGATTAATACATACGGCTACTCTAACCAACTCACCTTTCTCCTCTGCAAGGTACTTTCAATGAGATAATATTAACCCCTTACTCCATTGCAGTCATATGCCACCACCACCCAAGATATACGCTAAATGTATAATTATTATATATCTGTGCCTTTTTATTATAGAAAAACTATGCTTAACACATTTGCTTTAGCAAAATGTGTCCGAAAATGTAAATTACTCTCTACAGAGCGTGCAATAGTTAATTGAGAGCCGAAAGCATAACTTATTAAATGTGTGTACACACACACACACACACACACACACACACACACACACACACACACACACACACACACACACACACACACACACACACACACACACACACACACACACACCTCCTACACACACACACACACACACACCTCCTACACACACACACACACACACACACCTCCTACACACACACACACACACACACCCCTACACACACACACACACACACCTCCTACACACACACACACACACACACACACCACACACCTCCCTACACACACACACACACACACACACACACACCCTCCTACACACACACACACACACACACACACCTCCTACACACACACACACACACCCCTACACACACACACACACCTCCTACACACACACACACCACACACACACACACACACCTCCACACACACACACACCCACACACACCCCTACACACACACACACACACACACACACACACACACACACACACACACACACACACACACACACACACACACCCCCACACACACACACACACACCCACCCCCCACACACACACACACACACACACACACACACCTCCTACACACACACACACACACACCTCCTACACACACACACACCCCCTTCACACACACACACCCCCTCACACACACACACACACACACACACACACACACACACACACACACACACACACACACACACACACACACACACACACACACACACACACACACACACACACACACCCTCCTACACACACACACACACACACCTCCTACACACACACACACACACACCTCCTACACACACACACACACACCTCCTACACACACACACACACCTCCTACACACACACACACACCTCCTACACACACACACACACACACACACACACACACACACACACACACACACACACACACACACACACACACACCTCCTACACACACACACACACACACACACCTCCACACACACACACACACACCTCCTACACACACACACACCTCCTTCACACACACACACACACCTCCTCACACACACACACCACACACACACACACACACACACACACACACACACACACACACACACACACACACACACACACCTCCACACACACACACACACACCTCCTACACACACACACACACACACCTCCTACACACACACACACACACCTCCTACACACACACACACACCTCCTACACACACCACACACACCTCCTACACACACACACACACACACACACACACACACACCTCCTACACACACACACACCTCCTACACACACACACCTCCACCACACACACACACACACACACACACACACACACCTCCTACACACACACACACACACACACACACACACACACACACACACACACACCTCCTACACACACACACACACACACACACCTCCTACACACACCCTCCTACACACACACACACACACACACACCTCCTACACACACCTCCTACACACACACACACACACACACACACACCTCCTACACACACACACACACACACACACACACACACACACACACACCTCCTACACACACCTCCTACACACACCTCCTACACACACCTCCTACACACACCTCCTACACACACCTCCTACACACACCTCCTACACACACCTCCTACACACACCACACACACACACACACACACACACACACACACACACACACACACACACACACACACACACACACACACACACACACACCTCCTACACACACACACACACCTCCTACACACACACACACACCTCCTACACACACACACACACACCTCCTACACACACACACACACACCTCCTACACACACACACACACACCTCCTACACACACACACACACACCTCCTACACACACACACACACACCTCCTACACACACACACACACACCTTCTACACACACACACACACACCTTCTACACACACACACACACACACCTTCTACACACACACACACACACACCTCCTACACACACACACACACACACCTCCTACACACACACACACACACCTCCTACACACACACACCTCCTACACACACACACACACACACACACACACACACACACACACACACACACACACACACCTTAGATTACAGAAAAAGAAGTACAAGAACATTGGTTACAATAAATGCAGAACAATTTATTAAAATAACAGGATAAAGCTTAAAACAATCCCTATACCATACATTACCATATGTCATAGGGTTTTTCCCCCAGATAGGTTACTGGCGTAGAAATATGAAAATTTGTGTATCTGATTCCAAACACGCCTCTGAATTCTGATTTTCATAATACCTTGCTAAGACTTATGTACTATATTTTTCCCCATTGAAACAACATAAACCCACCCCTGTCGTATATATGCTGACTATTTTACCATTTAGAAAAAACCCTGCCCTAAAAAGTTTTAAATCTTTACTCCATATATAGACGCACTTATAACTTAATTTCCCGATACATAGATGCCACTTTCGCGGTTGCGTCCTTGCTCACGACACGCACTATTGCACCTAGCCCAATGTTTATTTTCCACTGGAGAAAGTTATTTGTCCTTGGCACCTCTTACCCATGAAGTGTGGGGTACGGGTTGGTTTGTAAAATCACAACGGTGGCAGATAGCAATTCATAACCATAACAAATGAATGTCGGGCCATTTCTTATATTTAATAAAGTCGTCCAACTAAGTGGTGACTTGTGTCACACCTCTCTGGGATCCACAAGTGATCATTCAAGACTGTTTCCTTTGAAAGTGGCTGGTTTATACACGTCAAGAGAGCCATAATTTAATTCCATCTCTGGCAAAACAAGTGCCCTGATCTCTCGATTCTATCAGTCCCATACAACACGTGGTACTTTTAGTGGCCGTAAGTGATAACCCACCAATTAAGCCCTCTTTGTAGACCTGCACAGAACCACTTATGTCTTAACCTGTCTTAAATCCAATATATTGTATTCTTTTTTTTTTTTTTTTAAGACACATGGTAACCACGTTAACCCCTGAAGCACCATATTGATTAAAATACTTAATATTCCCCACCATTTTTTTTACACTATTTGCAACCTAACTTGCTGCTGAAATGACATTGTTCCGGAATTGTAAAATATCAGGGCTTTTTTAAACATTTTTTACAGTGTCAGTCCTTTTCAGCTCGTTGTATTACGTCCGCTCCTGTGGGGGATTGTTTTAGCCATCCCCTTTGTCTAGTATTTATTTACCATGCTAATTATTTGTGCCGAGGCCCACGCTGATTATCATGAAGAACAATGAGGTCATGGGCCTGTTTCTGTAGCCTCTGTTTGAAGTTGTTCTCCAGATAAAATCAAGTGCATGTCTCTGCTTATATGTGAGCACTGGGTCCCTCATGGGACCAGATAAAGCCTCAGAGCAGAATGCCCCTTCCATAGAAGGCAACACTCCCAACCACAATGTTACATCGGAGCGCCTGTTGGTAGGGAACCATGTCTTGTGATTTTCACACTAATTCCCCTTTATTACAATAGAGAGGGCTGTATTGTAACAGAAACATCTGGTGTGTGCTTTTCCTGGGCGAATACAAGCGGCATTAACCCATGCAGTGCCTAATTGAGACAACGAACTCCAGGCATTCTTGGTATTGAACATACGAATGAACATGCTTTGTCCTTCAGTATTGAGCTTGAATTTGTATTTTACATAGCAATTCCCATAACATGAAGAACCAGCAACAATTGGCAAGTTATATCTCCCATGTTCATGTTTCAGAGCTTCAGATACTTATAATGGTCTGTTAAAATCACACAGGCAGATAGGATTTTTGTTTTGAACACTGTAGAACTTTACAGGCAAAATAGTCTTTAGACCAGTGATTCCCAACCAGGGATCCGTGGAACCCTGGGGCTCTTTGAAGCAGTCTCAGGGGTTCCTCCTACGGACCACAGACCGCCAACACACCCGGGGGTGTTTTTTTGGTATGTATTTTGTAGGGTGGATTGAGAGAGTGGGGTAATTGACGGAAGGTAGGGGCGAGTGAGAGAAGAGAGGGGGGCAGGAGGAAGTGAGTGAGTAAAAGAGGGAGCAAGAGTGAGACGCAAGGGATAAATACATGCGAGGGGGGAGAGTTGGGGAGATGGATGGGAAGAAATACATGGGTAGAGGGTGGGAAATAGAAGTGGCTCGTGAGGTGTGAAATATTGTGACTGACCCCTGTCGAACCTAATATATGTCAGCCAGATAGGGGTTCCCCGAGATTTTTCGAAATACTTCAATCTACATGACTCTTGCTAGGATCACAGCTGCATCAGAGTTGTTTTTAATACACAATATTTTATTATCTTTGTTGACCGTAAACATTATTTTTACCGTAACCACCATTACTTATCAGATGAGTGCCCGCACTAGGTCTCTTTCTGGTTCTGTCCTACTTACTACCTCACCTAGGGGAGCACAGCTGATTTTATATACTTACCAGCTGTAGCAGGGGTACCTGTTTTAGTGTACGTCTCTTGGAGGAAGTTGTCCGAAGCAGGCTTGGCTTGTTAGGTCTGGCACGTGGTGGACAGCAAGCAGTCGGGCGCAGATATTGAGGCGAGCTGCACTGCGGCGAAGGCGTTTTGGGTCACGGCCAAACGTTCCATTCCTTGCCCTGGTATCCAAACATTAATAATGAGGGGTTACAGTTGCAAGGAGCAGGCACTGGAACTTAACCACTTATTCCAACCAATTGCTTCTGTATTGTCCTTTTAGGATGTAGGATCATCTCCACCAATCCTCATATAACATTGTTCAGGAATGCGTTGTGACCATTTTTTAATAGGTCATGACCATATTATTTTAAGTTTGTGAGAGCAGACGATTACACCGGTATCGAAGCACCAGACAGAACATAGGAGTTGCATAAAACAAGGTTTCTTTTTGTTCGGAGCCAGCAAGGAGCAACACACTCTCTCAACTCGCCCGAACCCGGGTTACAGGGACACCTGGCTATGTGCGGGGTGCTGCCGAAGCGAGTTTACCCAGGATATCTTCCATGATTTAGTCCGTCTCACAAGATCCCAGTGATTCTGGATCACTGCCTCTAGGGTCTCAGTTTTTATTTCCAGTTAGTCTCTGACACGGAGACTAATTATGAACTGTGGAGTTCTGATCAGCATTGACTTTACATACTTCCCAGCCTTCATCGGAAAACTGGGTGCTGACCAATGGAGAGAGATTGGTCTCGATCAAGCCCTCTGCTCAGCGAAGACAGTCAGGGCTGTGGGTGATGACAGCACTAAAGGGCAGCCTATCAGGTGGGGCTTAAAGAGTGGGGAATTGTAACTGATTAATGGAAATCACGCTGACTTGGCTAGGACCAGGCCCCGGTTCACAGTTTCAGATCCATACCTCCCGCAAAGATAGGCAGCTCACTGTCTGGACTGAACAAAGCCTCCCCTTTTGGAGTACGTGTTCCCCCGAAATGAGGCTGCGCTTCTCCATTGTCCCAAGCACCACACCTGGCCCTTGATGAAGGCTAACTCAGGGATTCATTGTGGGCTGGCCACATCAAGATGACTGTTGATCTGTACATAGGTCGCCATCTTGACAGGTAGAGGCAACCAGCGAGCTTAACCTATAAGATGCAATGCTAAGCTGCCCCACCATCACAATTATGTATCTGACATGGCATGTATTCAGAAAGGTACGGGAAAAGCAGAGACATGTTTTATGTGGGACCGGTACTTAAGAAAAAAATCTGGTGGCGTCAGTTGAAAGCGTCAGCAACAAGAAGCGTGTATTGTCCTGTATGAAACTTGCCATCCTATTGAAAAGACAATAATTAAACAACTAAGGAAGCTACAGGTTTGTGCGAGAGAATTTATGAAACAATATCTGCTCTCCTACTGGCTTCACTATGGTATTGTTTCTGCCACCTGGCAGCCTGTTCATGGAATGTTTGTCTGTGTGCAGGTGAGAATGAGAAGATGAAAAAGCCTTTCCAGGCATAGCTACTAACCTGCTTATTCCACCCCGCTCAGACAGCTGCATTCTATCTCCAGCACAGCGCCTTGCCCTCTGGCTATGATTAGCCTCTCTCATTGCACTGCCGCACGCTTTGTATTGAGAGGGAAATCTTGTGCTGACATAAGTGAAGTTTCATGTTAATTTCCTGAAGCATTTCTAATAAAAAGAGATAATCTGTAGGGGAGCCGTCTCAAACAAAAAAAAAGCCGTCATCAGCTGTTGATGGCGGGGTCAATTAGGCTTATTTGATTAAAGCAGCAGTCCGCATGAAACACTGTTTTTTTGTTTTTTTTCTTTGATTTCTGCATTATTTAATTAAAAAAATTTAAACGTAAGAGTTCTGTTTTTTGCCCTTTCTGACTGGTTTAATTTTTTTAATTTGCGTCTCTGTTCAGGGGATGTAAGCGTTGGAAATATTAAGTGCTTACGAGGTCAAAATTGAGCTTTCCCCAGAGCCCAATTCATTTTGAGGTTACCATGGTAACATCAGACACTAGAAATGAAGAAAATTGGCATCGAACAAGACCTTTTTGCATGTATTTATTTTAAGAGCAGGAGATGCTGAGGGCAAGATATAATACTATTAGTTTAACTCCTAAATGCCTTTTTTAAGGGGAATTGCTGCATTCTTATACTTTCTTTGGCTTTCATATCTTGCACTTTATTTGTGCCTTTGTCAGATTATACATACACTGCAAAAAAAGAAAGCAATGTAGTAAAGGTTGTATTTAATGTCTTAACTAAAGCATTTGGTTTGATTTCAGATTTCTAGTCTTTTCTTGGCATTTAAGATATGTTCTAATTTTTTTAGGGAAGAATAATATTACTACTTGTGAGCACATTGAATTATCTCTGACAGGTCTGCAAGCTCTGCTTTACACCATTATCTCTTGGCATGCAATGCTTCCACTGCAGCTATGGATTCTGGGAAATGATTTGCAAATGAGCCCACAGCGTCACTTTTTGCTTCATGTCCATTTTAACATGGAGACTTGTAAGTTAATGCCTGCCGTATTACACAGCATTTCAGCACAGCCTGGGTTAAAGTGCAGAGCCAGTAACCCTACTCAGACGGTTTCAACCTTTCGGGTCTCGCCAGTGTGAGGCTGGTTATACTGGTCACCCACAATTAAAGGTATATGCTGCACACTAAAAAAAAACCACAAAGTGCTCCTGGTCCCAGGGACGACCTGTAAGTAATCCAGTATATCCAGTAAAGAGATGAACCAGGGCACTTTGGATTTTTGAACAAATTTAAACTGTATTGTGCCCTGAGTACACACAACGTTTCATCCTCTCTATTGTCCTTTTATCAAATGAAGTGGCACTTCACTTGAGAGAGGCCAATAGAGGGGCCGAAACATTGTGTACTCGGGGCACAATAAAGTTTACATGTGTTCAAAATTCCAAAGTGCCCTGGTTCATCTCTGTACTGGTCACCCACCATCATTTTTTATTACGCACACATTAGTTTAATTGTTAAATGACAACTGCTGTTTTAAAAGACAGAGAGCCTCTGAATGAGACTTGTATGTTAAAGAAGGCCAATAATTTTCATGAATGTTCAGTGCAATGACGACCTGCAGTGCGTTACCTTCACCAGGCACTTTAGGGGTTGAGGCATCATGCAATCTCTTGCATTACCCTTGTTAGGCCCGGGCCATAGAGGGGTGAGGCGAGCCGCGCTGACGCAGAGGCTCGCCTGCTGAAATCTGGGCGATTTCATGCCCATACAGGCGAGCCAGCGGGCGCGATCGGAGCCGGGGGGAGGTGGTTGGAGGCGGGGCAGTGACGTCGCCGGGCCAATCGCACGCGACGCACTGACGTCGACGTCACGGCGTCTACGTCACGGCGCCGTGACGTCGACACTGCTGTGCTGTGATTGGAGGTTTTCAGCCGACAGCGCGCTGAAAAACAGCTTGGCGCTCGGCTGAAACCTCCAACTCCTCAGCACGCCTGCGGACGCTCGCGTGAGCCCCCTCAAGGCGTCCTCATTGAGGATGCAGGGGCTCAGCGCCGAGCGTCCGCATGCCTCAGCGCGGCCTGTCCGTCTATGGACTCGGCCTAACTCAAACAGACTCTTTAAAAAAAAAATAAAAAAAAAACTATTCAATGGAGTATATACTTCTTTTAATTTAGTTTTTCATGTTTCAACATGCCCCGCTGAATAAGGCTGGGGTGCTACACTGAATGTGCTCTTCAGAGCTATAATTAAAAAGGAAGAGCTTTGAGAGTTGGAAATGCACTTTAATGGTGGAGCGTGATACCTTCTATTTTAAGCTTTACCACCATGAATTAATGATGGTTTTAACCTCTGAATATCTACATGTAAAATATCAACAATCCACCAAGTGTTTCTCAGTAGCGAGACAGTGATATTGTTCTAAGAAAGCGAACGTTAACCTCTAAGCTTATCTGTAGAACAAGTGTGCTCAACTCCAGTCCTCAGGGACTCCCCCCCCCTTCCCCTCTCTCCCCCAACAGGTCAGGTTTTCAGGATATCCCAGCTTCAGCACAGGTGGCTTAATCAGAGGCTCAGCCAAAGACTGGGCCTCTGAGACACTTGTGCTGAAGCAGGGATATCCTGAAAACCTGACCTGTTGTGGGGGCTTGGGGACTGGAGTTGAGCACTCCTGCTGCAGAACATACTCATAAGGTTGTGTGAAGGTACATTATCTTTAGATTCTGTCTCACCAACTAACTGGCTTTCCTGGCATTACAAGATCTCCAGCCGGAGGCTGGCGTCACCTCTCTGGTGCTGTTGAAAGAACCTCAGTGCTACAGGTCTGCTCAGGATGCTGGACTCCTACTTTTTTTTTTTTTTTTTTAAGGGCTGAGGCTTGCTGTCTTCAACAGAGTATTGGTTAATCCCTTCAGAACCGGAGGAGTGTTCCCTTCTGGAACTGAAGTGTTTAGAAAACTGTCTCAAATAGTGGGAAAGGGTGCAGGTGATCTTGTGACCCGGGGAGGTATATTAAGTTATAAGGCTGCATTTATAGTGCCAGCGACGGGACATCGCGGCAAAACAAATGCATTGCTGCCGTCGCGTGCGCTTATAGTAAGCGCGGAGCAACAGATTGGTTGCAATCGCTGGAAGTCATCTCTATTTGATTTTCCAGCGACCGTCGCCGGCGCAATAAGTGTAGCCCAATGCTGTTGAGGACTGCGGTTTTTAATAGATTTGCAAACAGCAGGTTGTCGTGTTCAATTTTTCCTTTAGTTTGGAACTTTTTTTATAATGTGCGTTGTGTATGGAACAAGCTATCCTTTCATTTTCCAACAGATTGGCCAACAGTGATATTTTTTTCCTCCCCCAAAGAAACAATTCAGATGCGTAATTCTTGCTTTTAGGATTATTTTATCGAAGGAATCCACTCGCATGAAGTTTTATTTGTGTATTTTTGTGAGCTAAATGGGTAAGTCGGTTTAAAAATTGAAACACTAAACAACGATTGACAGTGACGTAGAAAACAATTCTCTGGTTCCAAAGCATCTGCTGTGACAAAAGCTGCTTGGTTTTATGGTTGTAGGTCCATATTTACAAAGTTGTGCTATGCTGTAAGACACGGGTGCGCAAACTGGGGGTGCATGATATTTTGTGGGGGGTTCTGTGCTTACAGAGGCCCTGCGCTCTTCACCAAAGCATTTACATTAAATGCCGGGGGAGCGTGCGTGTGAGGACTCTAACTCACTTACCTGGTCTCCGGCGGCTTCTGGTGAGACGTCAGAAAATGCCGGTGAGCAGTTAAAGGGACAGGCTAAAAAGTTTGTGCACCCCTGCCCTAAGACACAAAAGGGCCTATAATCTTGTATGGGCTGTAAGGTGTCATAGCACCACGTGGCAAACATGGTCCTCTATCTTTAACTCAGGAGGGTTCTGTAAAGCTGGGGTGCTCCAGCCCCCTACCCCAAAAAGTTCAGGTTTTCAGGATATCCCTGCTTCAGCAGAGGTGGCTCAGAGGCTCAGTCTTTGAGCCTCTGATTTGAGCACCCTGTGCTGAAGCTGGGATATCCTGAAAACCTGACCTGTTTGTGGAGGCTTGGGAACTGCAGTTGCCCACCCCTGCAGTAAAGCATTAGAGAACCCCTCCCAGGTTACTATGGTCCACACAATGTTGGAATGTAACTGCAGAAAGACACCATGTTGCTTTCTGTGTTTTCAGCCTGAGGGAGCGGTAAGGGAAATTGATGATGTGACAGCTGGGGTACATGAACTAATGTGGGCAAATGTAATATTAACTGATGTCCTTCTCTTTCCTGTATTTGTTCCTTCTATACCATCTCTCCTGTATTACTGACACAGGTTTATCTTTTCTCCCTTTAGAGAGTTTTGAGGTGACAGTCACCAAAGAAGGTGATAAAGGGCTCTTTCTATCCTTTATTATGACTTATTAACCCACTAACTTTTGGTTATGAAAATGGGGAATCAGCACTTGGCTCCTTCAGCGCCAGAATAGCCTGCAATGCGTTGCTTAGTATTGGCTCTGAAGGAGTTAAACAGAAGATCCTGTCCCACTCTGATCCCTTTTTAATCTTCTGTTTTTTTCATTTATATTTCTACGTAAAATTGGATTGCTATGTGACCAAACCCTTTGGTTAGAAATATCTAGTGATCAGACATCCATTTCAGTCACTAAGACAGTGTAAGTAACATCTTTGGTAATGTAGTTGGTATAGAGCAGGGATAGCCTACTCCGGTCCTACAGAGCCACCACCAGGTCGGGTTTTAAGGATATCCCTGCTTCAGCACAGGTGGCTTGGTCAACGACTGAGTCACTGATTGAACCACCTGTGCTGAAGCAGGGATATCCATGAAATCGAACCTGTTGGTGATACTTGAGGACTGAAGGTGACCGCCCCTGGTATACAGTATAAACGGAGCTTTGTCAGAGCAGAAAGGGTTTGCTAATGTCGCCTGATGTTGCCGTTTCTGAACATTTCACGCTTATATGGTACATCTGTAATTACCAGGTCTGCTTTGTTCAACCTTTTTGTGATGCAAGAATATAGATTTACCCAGCATTGGATTAATTGATGCTTTTA
>NW_027456613.1:0-14977 GCF_040206685.1 Ascaphus truei | reverse complement strand
CGTTATACACCACATCAGTAACCGCGGTGAGGCACGTTATACACCACATCAGTAACCGCGGTGAGGCACGTGATACACCACATCAGTAACCGCGGTGAGGCACGTGATACGCCACATCAGTAACCGCGGTGAGGCACGTGATACGCCACATCAGTAACCGCGGTGAGGCACGTGATACGCCACATCAGTAACCGCGGTGAGGCACGTGATACGCCACATCAGTAACCGCGGTGAGGCACGTGATACGCCACATCAGTAACCGCGGTGAGGCACGTGATACGCCACATCAGTAACCGCGGTGAGGCACGTGATACGCCACATCAGTAACCGCGGTGAGGCACGTTGTAAATTGTCCTGCACATTTTCTTTGTGGCTTCTCATGCGGCACGCACATCAGTTGAAGTGTGCACAATGGGGTACAGAGTAATGCAACTTTATTCCCACACCTAGGGTACAAATACTTTATTTCCACCCTCAGGTTACCAATACTTTATTTGCACACCCAGGGTACGTGTGACAGGGCCTTAACCCTTGTCTAAATAGGGCTCACAATAGAAAGCCTGTATCTGGCTGATCAGTCCAGCAAGGAGCTGGTTAATTGCAGCTAGAGACAATTAACCAGTCTCCACCTGGCTCATCAGACAGGTAGAAAAGCCTCCTGCTTGAACTGTAAGGGGTCTCTCTAGCAGGCAGACACCAACCCAGACCCGGAGTGAGGGAAAGAGCCCCTGATAATAGGTTCCCCTGGGCTTTGGGTCAGAGGCTGGTAAGAGGCCTATCCTCCCAGCCCTACAGATAGGGACTGGGAGAGTTATTCGGCCCTTACACAGGGATAGGCTGTTACTTTGTATGCTGCCTTAAAGCTGTATTGTTTGAAGATACAGGCTAAATAAAAGCCAAGGTTTATTTTCCCCAATATATGTCTCCCTGGTCATACCTCTATATTCGTCTCCTACAGCAGGGGTGCACAAACAGGAGGGGTGCGCTGAGATTTTCTGGGGAGGGGCGTGGCACTTACAGAGGCCCCCGCGCTCTTCTCAAAGGCATTTAAATTAAATGCCGGGGGAGCGGCGAAGGCCTCTACAAGGTCCCTTACCTTGGCTCAGACGGCTTCTGGCGACAACGCGGCGTCGTTATGTTGTGACGTCAGAACGCAGGAGCCAAGGTAAGGAGGGGGGGGGTGAGCTGGGGGGAGGGGGCGGGTCAGCCGGCAGGGGCCCGCAGAGGAGAAAGATTGCGCACCCCTGTCCTACAGTACGGCTGTTTTCACACTCAGTACACATACTTCATTTCCACACTCAGGGTACCAATACTTAATTTCCACACTCAGGGTACCAATACTTAATTTCCACTCAGGGTACCAATACTTCATTTCCACACTCAGGGTACCAATACTTCATTTCCACACTCAGGGTACCAATACTTCATTTCCACACTCAGGGTACCAATACTTCATTTCCACACTCAGGGTACCAATACTTCATTTCCACACTCAGGGTACCAATACTTCATTTCCACACTCAGGGTACAAATACATAATTTCCACACTCAGGGTACCAATACTTAATTTCCACACTCAGGGTACCAATACTTAATTTCCACACTCAGGGTACCAATTCTTAATTTCCACACTCAGGGTACCAATACTTCATTTCCACACTCAGGGTACCAATACTTCATTTCCACACTCAGGGTACCAATACTTCATTTCCACACTCAGGGTACCAATACTTCATTTCCACACTCAGGGTACCAATACTTCATTTCCACACTCAGGGTACCAATACTTCATTTCCACACTCAGGGTACCAATACTTAATTTCCACACTCAGGGTACCAATACTTCATTTCCACACTCAGGGTACCAATACTTCATTTCCACACTCAGGGTACCAATACTTCATTTCCACACTCAGGGTACCAATACTTCATTTCCACACTCAGGGTACCAATACTTCATTTCCACACTCAGGGTACCAATACTTCATTTCCACACCCAGGGTACCAATACTTCATTTCCACACTCAGGGTACCAATACTTCATTTCCACACTCAGGGTACCAATACTTCATTTCCACACTCAGGGTACCAATACTTCATTTCCACACTCAGGGTACCAATACTTCATTTCCACACTCAGGGTACCAATACTTCATTTCCACACTCAGGGTACCAATACTTCATTTCCACACTCAGGGTACCAATACTTCATTTCCACACTCAGGGTACCAATACTTCATTTCCACACTCAGGGTACCAATACTTCATTTCCACACTCAGGGTACCAATACTTCATTTCCACACTCAGGGTACCAATACTTCATTTCCACACTCAGGGTACCAATACTTCATTTCCACACTCAGGGTACCAATACTTCATTTCCACACTCAGGGTACCAATACTTCATTTCCACACTCAGGGTACCAATACTTCATTTCCACACTCAGGGTACCAATACTTCATTTCCACACTCAGGGTACCAATACTTCATTTCCACACTCAGGGTACCAATACTTCATTTCCACACTCAGGGTACCAATACTTCATTTCCACACTCAGGGTACCAATACTTCATTTCCACACTCAGGGTACCAATACTTCATTTCCACACTCAGGGTACCAATACTTCATTTCCACACTCAGGGTACCAATACTTCATTTCCACACTCAGGGTACCAATACTTCATTTCCACACTCAGGGTACCAATACTTCATTTCCACACTCAGGGTACCAATACTTCATTTCCACACTCAGGGTACCAATACTTCATTTCCACACTCAGGGTACCAATACTTCATTTCCACACTCAGGGTACCAATACTTCATTTCCACACTCAGGGTACCAATACTTCATTTCCACACTCAGGGTACCAATACTTCATTTCCACACTCAGGGTACCAATACTTCATTTCCACACTCAGGGTACCAATACTTCATTTCCACACTCAGGGTACCAATACTTCATTTCCACACTCAGGGTACCAATACTTCATTTCCACACTCAGGGTACCAATACTTCATTTCCACACTCAGGGTACCAATACTTCATTTCCACACTCAGGGTACCAATACTTCATTTCCACACTCAGGGTACCAATACTTCATTTCCACACTCAGGGTACCAATACTTCATTTCCACACTCAGGGTACCAATACTTCATTTCCACACTCAGGGTACCAATACTTCATTTCCACACTCAGGGTACCAATACTTCATTTCCACACTCAGGGTACCAATACTTCATTTCCACACTCAGGGTACCAATACTTCATTTCCACACTCAGGGTACCAATACTTCATTTCCACACTCAGGGTACCAATACTTCATTTCCACACTCAGGGTACCAATACTTCATTTCCACACTCAGGGTACCAATACTTCATTTCCACACTCAGGGTACCAATACTTCATTTCCACACTCAGGGTACCAATACTTCATTTCCACACTCAGGGTACCAATACTTCATTTCCACACTCAGGGTACCAATACTTCATTTCCACACTCAGGGTACCAATACTTCATTTCCACACTCAGGGTACCAATACTTCATTTCCACACTCAGGGTACCAATACTTCATTTCCACACTCAGGGTACCAATACTTCATTTCCACACTCAGGGTACCAATACTTCATTTCCACACTCAGGGTACCAATACTTCATTTCCACACTCAGGGTACCAATACTTCATTTCCACACTCAGGGTACCAATACTTCATTTCCACACTCAGGGTACCAATACTTCATTTCCACACTCAGGGTACCAATACTTCATTTCCACACTCAGGGTACCAATACTTCATTTCCACACTCAGGGTACCAATACTTCATTTCCACACTCAGGGTACCAATACTTCATTTCCACACTCAGGGTACCAATACTTCATTTCCACACTCAGGGTACCAATACTTCATTTCCACACTCAGGGTACCAATACTTCATTTCCACACTCAGGGTACCAATACTTCATTTCCACACTCAGGGTACCAATACTTCATTTCCACACTCAGGGTACCAATACTTCATTTCCACACTCAGGGTACCAATACTTCATTTCCACACTCAGGGTACCAATACTTCATTTCCACACTCAGGGTACCAATACTTCATTTCCACACTCAGGGTACCAATACTTCATTTCCACACTCAGGGTACCAATACTTCATTTCCACACTCAGGGTACCAATACTTCATTTCCACACTCAGGGTACCAATACTTCATTTCCACACTCAGGGTACCAATACTTAATTTCCACACTCAGGGTACCAATACTTAATTTCCACACTCAGGGTACCAATTCTTAATTTCCACACTCAGGGTACCAATACATAATTTCCACACTCAGGGTACCAATACTTCATTTCCACACTCAGGGTACCAATACTTCATTTCCACACTCAGGGTACCAATACTTCATTTCCACACTCAGGGTACCAATACTTCATTTCCACACTCAGGGTACCAATACTTCATTTCCACACTCAGGGTACCAATACTTCATTTCCACACTCAGGGTACCAATACTTCATTTCCACACTCAGGGTACCAATACTTCATTTCCACACTCAGGGTACCAATACTTCATTTCCACACTCAGGGTACCAATACTTCATTTCCACACTCAGGGTACCAATACTTCATTTCCACACTCAGGGTACCAATACTTCATTTCCACACTCAGGGTACCAATACTTCATTTCCACACTCAGGGTACCAATACTTAATTTCCACACTCAGGGTACCAATACTTAATTTCCACACTCAGGGTACCAATTCTTAATTTCCACACTCAGGGTACCAATACTTCATTTCCACACTCAGGGTACCAATACTTCATTTCTTCTTTATCTCAACCTCCCATCGTTGCTATAATCCCCAGGAAAATCTGACCCTGCCTTAGGTAGTAACCCCCCCTTCCCCCCCCCCCCCCCCCGTCTCTGCGTGTCCCCGGGCGGCGTCTCCTCTCTGTGACAGGGTTGGGTCAGGCAGACAGGGAATCTGTCAGATAGATTGTGTGCCGCGCGTCCCCAGTCACCTCACATCATGTTCATCACTGAACAGCGGAGAGAAGAGAAATGCTGAGCAGGAAAACGATCTGTCACATCTTCCGTACAAGCTAGAGAGAGAGAGAGAGAGAGAGTGTGTGTGTGTGTGTGTGTGTGTGTGTGTGTGTGTGTGTGTGTGTGTGTGAGTGAGTGTGTGTGTGAGTGAGTGTGTGTGTGAGCAGAGGAAGAAAGAGAGAGAACAAGGGTGTATTTGTCACAAACAATGAAGCCTCATTGAGCCTGAGTGGAGGAGTCATAACACCATTTGCCTTCCATGCCCATGGCAGAGAGTTCCTCTCTATGCATACAACTTTCCTCCCAAGTCCCCGACGTGCAGAGCTTACACTTACAATTACTGGTGCAGTAAGAATAGGAGTTGAAACCAGATTCATCCACTTCAAATACAGTGTACACACCACTAGAGCAATTCGGGCCACCGCCTGCCGTTCGCCGTCACTAGAGCTCACCGCCAGACAGGTCGCCACACTTCGGCCGCCCACCGCTCCTAGTCCCGTGGGCACCACGGTCCCATTCCGCCACTACATGACGCCGTCGCGATTCTTAAGGGCTTATTCTAAATCAGCTAAAGCGGCCGGACAAAATTCCCCATTAATCTAGACTCCACCCCTCAGTGGCATGTTACATGGTTTCTTGGGAGTTGAACTGAGCCGGTCAAATGACTACAGAGCTCCCATTTACATCCAACTAAAGCATTTTGTGTTGTGGCAAGGAAAAGGTGGCCACAATCTTTGTGGCATACAAGCGGGCTCTTCCGTGGGTCCTTTTCTTTAGATGGGGGTTGCCCAACACAAGTCTATTATTGGTTTGTCGGCAGACAGTCTCTATTCCCTGACCCTCATACTGACCGACGGTATAAAATAAAATGATGGTCGGTCACAAGGTGTCGTCCTATTCTGCAAAATTTGACATAATAGAATTTACGAAAACTGCGACCCAGTGGGGGGGGGGGGGGAGCACCAGCAAACAAAGGAGTCAGGCAGGGTGTATATTGTATTGTATCTGTGTATTGTATTGTATGTCTTTATTTATATAGCGCCATTAATGTACATAGCGCTTCACAGTAGTAATACACGTGACAATCATATAAATAACAAATAATATAAATAACAGATCATGGGAATAAGTGCTTCAGACATAAAGGTAACATTTCGGAAGAGGAGTCCCTGCTCCGAAGAGCTTACAGTCTAATTGGTAGGAGGAACGTACAGAGACAGTAGGAGGGCGTTCTGGTAAGTGCGTCTGCAGGGGGCCAAGGTTTATGAATCATGTGTATATTATTAGGCTGCGGTCTCAGTGCGTTCTGTAGCACGCGGGAGCGGCGCGTGCACAGCGCTTCACCGCAGATCGCAGTCCTGGGAGAGAGGGAGAGTTTGCGATGGGAGGGGGCGTGGCCATGACCTCACGCGGCTGGTTCGGACTCATTGGCTGAACCGCCGGCGGGGGCGTGGCCACGCCTCCGTCGCAAGTTCCACATACAAAAAAATTGTATGTGTGAAAACGTGTAGTACAGCGCGGCTGCTAAATGCGCGCCGACGCATGTACTGGGCCCGGGCGGTGCTTGCGTGCGCTGTAGAACGCACTGGGACTGCAGCCTTAACCACGGTGCTACTCATATCCTTCTTTAAGCAAGTGTGTTAAGGTGGATAGAGAGGGTGCTAGTCGGCTATTGAGGGGAATATATTTAGGATGCACACATTTTGCTAGTGCCCACTGGCATTGATAGCTGCTGTTAATGCCAACATCTGATGCTCTACAACCTTACTGCACAAACCACACACTGGTACACATACAGAAGCACAGATACAGTTATACACACACACAACTGATGTTCTGAAATTATACGCCTGTGCTTCTTTTTTTTGGCTTATATGTGTGTGCTACACCTGTTGCAAAGTTTTCTATGTTTACACGGTTATGGGTGAAAGTGTGTCCAGTCTCTCGGGAGGCTGTGTAACATTTCTGGAGTCTCCCACCCAGGAGGCTGAGTAACATTTCCAGTATCTCCCAGGAGACTGCCTAATATTTCCAGTGTCACCTAGACACTGTGGGAGAATTGCCCCCCCCCCTCACCCCCCACCCTCCTCTTGTACTTCCTAACACCCTTCATCATGTGCTGAGCGAGCATGTATAACTGTGCACCAGACATACTAGAGACAGGAGAGAGATTCAGGTGGAAGTTCACAAAACGTGTTGACCCTTTAATAGATCTAGGTGCTCATCCTGACCTCTTGGAGTCTCCTCGCTGGGTCTTTGTGCCGAGACCGGAGCCCAAATATAATACACGAGATGTGTCCCTGGCAGGAGTCCAGCCCCAGCCTATTGCATTCCTGGCTGGGATTAATAGAATCTTCCAAATCTAATCAAAACCAGGCAGCAATCCCCCGACCAGCACTTCCCAGCCTGATTCATATCAACGCGCAGCAGATAAAATGAATTAGTCCAGAGCTTGTATGGCACAGGAATCTATAATCCAGTGGGGGGTGGCTGTTAACCCCTTAACTTTTTTGAGGGGCCAGCAGAGTATTGCGCTGCATTACTGCAAAATGCGCCGCAAAAGGGTTAAGCTGCAGGCGAGAAGAGTCACACTGCACATCTCCGTAGTGGTGATGACGTTGAGTGAATGTCTGCTGGTTTGCCATAAAATATAACATTTATTAGCATTACATAGAGGGAAAAAATCAGCATACTAACAGGGGACACAGGGCTGTACATAGAATCAGGGCCAGCTTGTATGGGGCCCAGGACAATGGGTTGACCAGGGCCCTGGGCGATCTCGGTACTTGTACCCAACTCCCACTCCTCCCCACCCCGTTAGCAGGAACATTGCTACCACGATCCTCGGGTTTATTGCAGGAATAATGTACTTTGAATTATAGGCGAAACTGTTTAAAATGCCAGGTGTTCATGAAATCCCTGCTCTCTGCTTGGTCAAAAGCTTGAGCAATAATAGCCCAGAATTTTGGCCACCGTGACAAATTATAGAGCAGGGATTTCACTCCTTGTCGCAGAGGGCCATAGGCGAGGAAGGGGGGGGGGGGCAGAATGGCCACCCTGCGGACCGGGAACCAGAGTGAGGGGGGGTCATTCTGCGGTCAAGGGTGGGGACTGTCCTGAGGAAAAGAGGGGGGGGGAGTGGTGTTTGGCCGTCCTGAGTTTGTCCTTCTGGGATTATTACTTAAATATCACAAATTACCAGGACCATGTACATTCTAACCATGATATACTCAGCATTCCCGATGTGCGAGGTCACCGTTCTCTCTATGGGGGGTTCATATAAAGGCTTTGGGAAATTGGCACAACAGTGAAAAGTTTGAGAGGACTTTTTAGCACAATATAATAATCTGTGAACGTTTCCTGCTCCGTTTCCCCCGCACCACCTCGCCCTTTATGTGGAGCAAAAAGCACCAAAAGTTGCCAAATTCAGTCGTGAAATGATTAAAAAATTGGCGTTGCCGTTTTTTCGGCTGCCCCAGTAAGAATGGGGTTGGGCACATTTACCAATAGCATCAACGCGGCAAATGTTGCACAAAGTTTGGCAATGTTACATTTCCAAGAGGTTCCATCGCTAAGCTCAGGAGTGGACAACTCCAGTCTTCAAGGCCCCCCAACAGATTAGGTGTTCAGGATATCCCTGCTTCAGCACAGGTGGCTCACTCAGTGCTGAAGCAGGGATATCCTGAAAACCTAACCTGTTGGTAGCCCTTGAGGACTGGAGTTGCCCACTGTGACAGCGAAGGGGTACCCAGGCCATTAATAAAGGTATTTGGCCCGGCTGGGTGCCCCTGAACCAGATTGGGAATTGTAGAGTGTCAGCTCTGCAACCCAACCAGGGTAATACTGCAAATGTATTCAAAATGCCTGTGCCTCTCCGCCCAGGGATAATGGGGCGAGATTAATACCATGTATCAACTGTATAAGCCATGTAACAGGGTCCCCCGAGTCATAGCGTGTAAATGTAAAGTGTCAGCTCTGTAGCCTACTAAGCGCTGCAGTCCTGTAAAATGTGTCAGAATTATCTGTGTGCCTCCCACCAGGGATATGGTACCGAGGATCATATCATGTTTTAAATGTATGGGTTATTGTAACAATGTTTTCTGAATAAGAGGAAAAGAAAATGGTTTTTAACAATCCCCAAGGGTTATATTTTTATTACAGTAAGGAAGTCATTTAGTATGGATAAAAATCCATTTACATAGGGTGCTACTCCGCCTCTCAGCTTCAAAGGACCAGCTTTAAAGGCCAGGAGATGAAGGTGTTAACCATTGGGGTAGCCAGGATATGGATGTGTTAAACCTTTTGTTAGCAAAGAGAGATGAAGGAAGAGAATCTCAATAAGCATCCTGGCAAATGGCAAAATATCAGGCGCTGAGCCGGCAGGGGGGCTAGCATGACAAATGGGGAAGATGGCATTTATCGCACATGCTCAATTGCTATACTGAAGCTCTCTGCCAGGTTCTGTAGAGACTGGCAGAACTCTGCTATAGGTGGGATAATTGGTTCCCATGCTAAAGATTGGCTGCACATGATACAGATAGGCTTTTGGTGTTTTTAAAAAGTCTGGTGCAGCCAGTCAGGAGTTAGTTCCATCATGTAACAAGATTCAACATGCTGTAAAAAGGATCTCCTGAGATTCCATCTAAGATCTTTCCTGTAACCAGATGTAACATCATAACCAAGTGTATTTTCGTGCTATTTTGTAAACCAAGCTGTGTGTGTCTTTCTTGTGTAAATAAATTACAATTTATTTTATCTCACGCTTTGTTCAATCAAAGGATCCAGGTATTTTTGTGTTAAAAGCATTGGTCTCCTGCGACACCCACTCCTGCCATAGATACTAAAATGCACAGCCGTGTAATGTGCCACAGTCTGCATTGCCTTTATGTGCCTCTTCACGCTCCCATCTGTGTAGCATCTGTTAAACAGAGAGGACATGCAGGTCTCACTTCTGCAGCATCATTGGGTCACCAGAGAGCCTGGTGGCATCTCTGAAGTCTGGTGATGGGATAACCATGGGTCCAATTGGTTTAATAAAAAGTAGTGGTACCCCATATCCTCTAGCACAATCACACTTCAACTGCTGGCGTTTACCACTAAACCTTTGTTTTCTTTGGAAATTAAAAGTGTTTTTCTTTTTAGTGGGGACCCTGCACCTTTAACGTAGGTTAATGAAACATGAATTCATGAAATCCTTCTCATTTATCCTATAGCTTTCTGACAGAGGGACGGAATGGGGGAAGGTGCTTCGCCCGTGAAAGGTCCTGCTTAACAGGCAGTGACTTTAGACACAAAAAGGAGGAACGGAGGGCCCAGTCCCAAGTGGAAAAATAAAGGTTCACCCAGGCACACCCCATAAACAAAGTCAATCAAGCAATGCCGGAGCTCTTACAAAGGCCTTCCTGGGCGGCCCAAAAAAACGGTATGCAAAGAGTGAGGGAGTTGAGGGTGTTAACGGACTTAATCAAAGGAATTTATTAGGACTAAGTCCAAGTCTCAACAAACCACCTTTCAAATGGGTTTTGACAAATATTTATAGGATGGGATAATACAAGTGTATGGGATTCATTAGTCTTGTCAACCTAGCGGGAGTTTTGATTCTAGTTCTAGGCTTCTATGTCCTCGTGACCTGTAGAGATCAAGGACCAATGAGAATGCACTGGGATTACAGGTAGAATTTGGAGACACCTGGTTAAATCCTCGTGTTCCAAGGGATGTAGACCTAGGCTGACAATACCAGGATGTCATCTTTAAGCTTTATGGATTATGAAGAATTATGTCATTTAACCCTGTGAGTGTGTGGAGACAGCAACGCATTGGAGCTCAAGGTGATAATGGGCCAAGCCATTTCAACAACGTTTTGGAATTGAAATAAAACCTCTATCTCCATAAAGAATATGTTTTGACATCCTAGTTATGAAGACTGCATGGACAGTCAAATCTCTGCAGATTAATCTCTCCAGCTCCTTTATTCATTGTACATCTACAGTGTGCAATCAATTTCATGAAATTGGTTTATTTGTTCCGAGACAAAGACACGACCAATTAAGTCTCTTGACAGAGTTATAAGAAGGATTATAAACCATTCAATGGGAGTTAACCAATTAGAATAGTTCCTTAGACCAGTAAGGTGCACCATCAATCCACAATAGTCAATCCAATTTTTTGCCAAGTGTTTGGTAGAAACCGTAGTTCCCTTGCATCATGTTATATATAATATATAAAATAAATTATATATAAAATAATCTATAATAAGGCACAAGACTCATCATGGATAGGGTTTTTTGAAGTTTTTATACACTGTAGCAGTTTTTTTTTAATAACCTTTTTTGGGTTAAGGAACCCTATAATTATATTGTGAAATTCTGAAGAACCCCAACCCTCTCTAATAGCGAATCTGAGATCAGATGCAATGGAAGAAACCCCAACCCTCTCTAATAGCGCGTCTGAGATCAGATGCATTGTAAGGAACCCCAACCCTCTCTAATAGTGCGTCTGATATCAGATACATTGTAAGGAACCCCAACCCTCTCTAATAGCGCATCCGAGATCAGATACATTGTAAGGAACCCCAACCCTCTCTAATAGTGCGTCTGATATCAGATACATTGTAAGGAACCCCAACCCTCTCTAATAGCGCGTCTGAAATCAGGTGCATTTTAAGGAACCCCAACCCTCTCTAATAGCGCGTCTGAGATCCGATGCATTGTAAGGAACCCCAACCCTCTCTAATAGCGCGTCTGAGATCCGATGCATTGTAAGGAACCCCAACCCTCTCTAATGAAATCAGGTGCATTTTAAGGAACCCCAACCCTCTCTAATAGCGCGTCTGAGATCAGATGCATTGTAAGGAACCACAACCCCCTCTAATAGTGCGTCTGAGATCAGATACATTGTAAGGAACCCCAACCCTCTCTAATAGCGCGTCTGAGATCAGATACATTGTAAGGAACCCCAACCCTCTCTAATAGCGTGTCTGAGATCAGATGCATTGTAAATTCTTGAGTATTTGGTACAATTTTCAAAAGACCTGAAAATTGCAGGGAACCCTTTAGGGGATGCCCGGGGGAACCCAAGGGTTCCTAGTGTTATGTCCTACATGTTGAAAAACACTATGCTGTAGAGCTCAATTCATTTTCAGCTGGTGCAATTTATATGAAGCAACACAAGCTTAGGTTTTATACTCACCACACTGGTGGTCAGTGGTAGAACTTGCTCACTTAACTTGCCCGCAGGAAAGGTTGTCAGGGCCAGTGTCCGGGTTATATCCCCGCCCCGAGACTTGCTTATTTGGCTACCGATAACATCCGTTCAGTAATAATGCTCGTCAACACGAGAAGTTTGAAGGTCACTTGTCCCTCACTCTGATATAAACGCGGAGCCTCAGGGGCTGGCCGAGGTGTGATAACAGGGTAGATCTAGCATGTCTCTTTCCCAATTGCAACTCACAGCGCTTAAAAGGTGGTAGTGCCGAGTTTAAGAATTTACAGGCTAAGCAAACCCCTGCCAAGATGTTTACCATTTAATTTGTGGTCCATAGGAAAAAAATAAAATAAAAAAAGAAACGGTGACATACCCCAAGTTACCATAACTCAAACCAAGTCCGTTCACTTCAGTGCATTCACAAAACCGTGTGAACAGGACATTTGCCCAGATCAGCAGAATGAAACAGAATGCATTCTCAATCTTCCCATCACTGAAACAATACAGTATGTTCCTCTTTTTAAGAGATATAACTATCCTCTACACACTTTACCAGGCACCCTACTCCTTGTGGTACTTCAAGTCAAATGCATTCATGGAAACCCTTTCAATCAAACTCTTGAAACACAATTATGAGATTAACTGAAGTATTGGAGGATTATGAGATGTGCAGAGTGTGTAGAGCACAGGCTTGGGATGCAAAACATAGCATCTAAGGCACAAGAAGAGCTTCAATCTAATTGTTGGTGCCAAAGGCACATTAGAACGAACAACATTGCCAAGGTCAAAAAAGACCTACGGTAGAACTATGTGCCAATGTGTGTCTAAGGCAGTTTCAGCATTCAGTGCTACAGATACACAGGAACAGCGACACTAATTTAATAGATAGGAACATTTTGTTTTCATTTAAAAAGGTATCAATCCCAAACCATTTCACATAGAAAATAATAATGGATAAAAACCATCAACTCTTTCATGCCTTCAAGGGACCCACATAAATTGGATAGAGATGCACATTCAATATAAATACATAGATGTTAAAGACAAATTTCGCAGACGTTTCATAAATAACAATTTAATGCAGAAGACGATAACATTGGTTTTATATATAACTCTTTAGAGGGGTGGTGTAAAAAATATGATAAAATAAAATCTGCCTGCTAAGGTACATTGATTTTTTTTCCCTTTCAGGTCTCTAATAAGCTATAAGCCACAATAACACAAAAAAATAAATAAAGAAGGGAAAAACTACATGTAGGTGGCTACTTTTGACTTATGAGATCATTAGGGGTCAAATAATTACTCAGCCTTTTATGGGGGATGGGGGGGGGGAATTACATTCAGAGTAAATAGTTTTTGTATGTGCTCTACTACAGTACTTGTATTTTTTCATATACTGCAACAGAAAAGATCACTGTTCTACATAGTTTGGATATAGAATTGTAATAGTGGCAAAACCACATCTCACTCGTGAGTACGCACATGGGCACTCAGGGTGAAGATGGGCACTCAGGGTGAAGATGAGTGGGGCTACATCTAGTTTGAGTGTTTGGTGATGAGGAAGGAATGACCATGTTAGTACCCTAAACTCGAAAGAACCCGGGTTAAAGCCGCAGCTGCCTGGGGCCTCAAAACACCCCCAAAAATATAGGTCAATGGAGCACCAACAGTGAGGTGCAGCATGTGGTTGATCCTGGCGTGGAAAACCGACAGTATATTAAATGGGTCAAAAAGCCTCTCTGCAGTGGATGATATCACTTATTCCATACTAAGGGAGAGATCCTCAGCACATATGGAAAAGAGAAACAAGAGAGAGCATAGCGTAAAACCTGATAGAAATAACCGATACAAACTCATACATTTCACTCACAAGTGTAGGTGAGTACAAAGCCTTTAGAGCATACAGCGTCACCCTGAGCTTCTTTGGGTGCGGTTGAAGTGTTGGTGTTCTCCCAGCGCTCAACTCTACGCTCCCACAATCACCTCTGCCAGCTCCCCGGTTGTCACATGCACGGCCGTTAGCCGGCGTAGAAGGACTCCTCAGCGCTTCCCAAATACAGCTCTCCAATCGTCCTGCGCGTTACACGGTCACTGCTGGAAATGCAGCTTGCTCAGGGTTTCTACGTTTGTTCTGTCGCTTGTCCCAGTTTATAAAAGGGACGCGCCGATTGCCACACCTGTTAGGCCTCATTCAGGGTGCCAGAGGCAGGAGTTGGAGGGAGGGCGTCAGTCTGCTGGGCGATGTGTGTTCATCCCCAGCAGACGTTTTCAGGAGTTGAGGCGGGGGCGGGGCTACAGGCGTGAGGTTAGGGATCCAAGTTGCAGTCTTGAAATCATTCTCAAGAATGATTTCATTGGCTGCCGAGGTCCCAGTGACGCTGCTGCAGCTTCAAAAAACAACTTGGGTTGTTTAGTGAAACTGTAGCCAGCGTCAACTCCGGGCTTCGGAGACAGGGCAGCTGCTATCCTGACAACCACAATTCCCTTTAAATACATTGTGTCGGACGGCCGCACGCACGTCAGCACGCCCTCCCTTCGAAGCCTGCACCCTGAACGAGGCCTTACACAGCGGAGTTCCTTTTACACAGCGGAGTTCCTTTTACACAGCGGAGTTCCTTTTACACAGCGGAGTTCCTTTTACACAGCGGAGTTCCTTTTACACAGCGGGGTTCCTTTTACACAGCGGAGTTCCTTTTACACAGCGGAG
>NW_027456612.1:0-15016 GCF_040206685.1 Ascaphus truei | reverse complement strand
CTCCTCCCTCTCCTCTCTCTGCTCTGCTCCAGACCCTGACAACCTGGTCAGGAACTACAACTTTGCCCTGTCCTCCTCTCTTGATCTACATGTCCCGCTTTCTCTCTGCTGTTCTTGCCCTTCTAACCCCAGACCCTCGCTAAATTCCCACACGCGCATGCTGCGTTCCTGCACTCATTCCTCTGAAAGCCTCTGGAGACTTCCTGTACTACAAATTTATGCTATCCTGTTTCAATTCTGCCCTCTCTCAAGCTAAACAAACCTACTTTTCTTCACTAATCAACATGCACAAGTCTAACCCACGCTGACTCTTCTCTCTCTTTGACTCCCTACTCAGACCACCCTCTGTGGCCTGTTTTTCTTCCCCATCTCACCTCAGGACTTTGCTGACTATTTAAAGGAAAAGGTGGAATCCACACAGCAACACATCCCCTCTGTATCCTCCTCCCATCCTACACCTCTTCCTAACTCTCCTCCTGCCTTCATCGACTCTTTTTCCGCTGTCACAGAGGTGGATATATTGTTGCTGATCTTCTTTTCTTCCTCTACCACTTGCCCTCTTGACCCCATTCCTTCCCATCTCCTAAACCTCTGGCTCCTACTATAATCCCTATGCTCACACACATTTTTAACTCCTCCCTCTACTCTGGTACAATTCCCTCCGCTTTCAAACATGCAAGTTATACCATTACTAAAAAACAGCAAGCTTGACCCTACCTGTCTTTCTAACTATCGTCCTGTCTCCCTCCTGCCTTTTGCCTCTAAACTACTAGAACGTCTTGTATTCTCTCGCTTGCTCCATTTTCTCACCACCTATTCTCTCCAAGACCCTCTACAATCTGGCTTCTGCACTGCTCACTCCACTGAAACAGCCCTCACTAAAATAACTAATGACCTTCATGCTGCCAAAGATAAAGGTCATTACACTCTCTTCATATTACTCAACCTCTCTGCAGCATTTGCTACTCTTCTCCTTCGCATTCTCCATACTCTTGGTATTCGTAACAAAATGCTATCCTGTATCTCCTCTTACCTCTCCCATCGTACTTTCAGTGACTCTTTTGCTAACACCTCCTCTATCGATCTCTCTGTGGGGGTACCCCAGGGCTCTGTCCTAGGACCTCCTCTCTTATCTCTTTACACACACTCTTTAGGTGACCTAATCACATCTCTTGGGTTCAAATATCACCTCTATGCTGATGACACACAAATGTACTTTTCAACCCTTGACCTTACACCTGCTGTACAGACCAAAGTTTCTGAATGTCTCTCTGCTATATCATCCTGGATGGCCCTCCGCCGACTTAAACGTAACATGTCAAAAACAGAGCTCCTCATACTTCCAGCAAAATTAGAATGATCAGAAGACCTGCCGCTCCTGACAAAAACTAAAACGCACCAGCAAAAATAGATAAAAAAAACCTTTATTGAACTACATAAAACAGATACTATCCTCAAACAAAAAAGAAACATCCTCCCACGCGTTTCAAGCAACAACTGCTCTTTAGTTGAAACGCGTGGGAGGATGTCTCTTTTTTGTTTGAGGATAGTATCTGTTTTATATAGTTCAATAAAGGTTTTTTTTTATCTATTTTTGCTGGTGCGTTTTAGTTTTTGTCAGGAGCGGCAGGTCTTCTGATCATTCTATTTTTGCTGTGCTTTATCGATCGGAGAGACGCCAAGGAGGGACACTGAACACCTAGCCAGGTGCACCGCAAAGCCAGGAGTGAAGGGGGACGGTAGCAATCGTGAGTACAGGATACACTCCATACCGGTTAGCCTCAGGAATAGGGTACTAATTGCAGCGGATTTGCCGGGGATGATTGTCTCTCCTCTGGCTGGATTGTCGGACAGTGCGGGTCTGCACCCATTCCACCCCCACACCTACCTCCTTACTAGGCACACTACAACCCCATATATGTTCCGCTTTTAACCTATATTATCGTAGATCTGGCAGTGTTTGCCGTTTGTTGCCAGTGGGCCCTTTAGAGTTCATAGACGGGTTTTTTGCTTCTCCTCATATTTCCTCCCAATCCTGGCCCTACTACCTCCTTCCACGTTACTGTTGGAAGTACTATCATACACCCAGTAGCACAAGCACGCTGCCTAGGAGTCAGAGTCCTCTCTCACATTCTTATCTAACATTCAAAATGTAGCTAAAACCTCAATATAACAAAGATACGCCCTTTCCTCTGTTGCTTGGCTGCTAAAACTCTGACTCAGGCCCTCATTCTCTCCCGTCTTGATTACTGTAACCTCCTGCTGTCCGGCCTTCCTGCCTCTCACCTGTCTCCCCTACAATCTATCCTAAACGCTGCTGCCAGAATCACTCTACTCTTACCTAAATCTGTCTCAGCATCTCCCCTGCTGAAATCCCTCTCCTGGGTTCCTATCAAATCCCGCATCACACACTCAATTCTCCGCCTCACTTTTAAAGCTTTACACTCTTCTGCCCCTCCCTACATCTCAGCCCTAATTTCTCTCTCTGCACCGTCCCGACTCTTGCGTTCCGCTCAAAGATGTCTTCTCTCTACCCCCTTTTGTATCTAATGCCCTCTCCCGCCTTAAACCTTTCTCACTGACTGCCCCGCACCTCTGGAATGCCCTTTCCCTCAATATCCAACTGGCACCCTCTCTATCCACCTTTAAGACCCATCTTAAAACTCACCTCCTTAAAGAAGCATATGGGAAGCTCCGTGGCTAATAATATACACCTCATACATAAAGCTTGGCCCCTTGCAGATGCACTTACCAAAATGCCCTCCTATTGTCTCTGTATGTTCCTCCTACTTACCAATTAGATTGTAAGCTCCTCGGAGCAGGGACTCCTTTTCCGAAATTTCACTTTTATGTCTGTAGCACCTCTTCCCATTATGTGTAATTTGTATTATTTGGTATTTCTATGATTGTCACGAGTATTACTGCTGTGAAGCGTGATGTACATTAATGGCGCTATATAAATAAAGATATACATACATATGCATTTCCTGACCATGAGACTTAGGGAGGGTTTGTTCCTATATAGTACACCTAGTTTGGCATAGGTTTTGGATGTCAGGGTATCAATGTGCAACCCAAATGTTAAATGGGGTCAAACCATATGCCCAGATATTGTAAACTAGTAAAAGGGGCTAGGACAGTATTAGCGTTGGTTCTGATCTGGAGCTCAGTCATTGGAAGCTTTAGAAATGTAGCCTTGGTCCCAAATACCATTATTACAGTCTTGTCAGTGTTTAAAAATAGTTGTTTTGGGAAATCCATTTTTAAAGTCTCAAAAAATAAGATTGAAGTACTTCTCAGAGAGGCTAGGGCTGTGTGCATATAAGGTTGTGTCATCCGGGGTCAGATAGATAAACATATAGACAGACAGAGATATATATCTATATCTATATATATCTATATACATACATACTGACTGACTGACCTGTTTTGGATGTTGTCAACATGTTGAGTCTGAAAAATACAGCAACATCTCAGTAAATAGATTATTAGAATATAACACATTCATTCTAGATCGAAATGGAGACTGCCACTGTACATGCGCTGTGTATACATGTCGTGGTGTAGTAGTGTGTGTGAGGGGGAGGCTGGCACTGCCGCTGCCCGTGCTGTACCTGTGCTGTGTATACATGTCGTGGTGTAGTAGTGTGTGTGAGGGGGAGGCTGGCACTGCCGCTGCCCGCGCTGTACCTGTGCTGTGTATACATGTCGTGGTGTAGTAGTGTGTGTGAGGGGGAGGCTGGAACTGCTGCTGCCCGCGCTGTACCTGTGCTGTCTATACATGTTATGGTGTAGTAGTGTGTGTGAGGGGGATGCTGGTGCTGCCCGTGCTGTGTATACATGTCATGGTGTAGTACTGTGTGTGAGGGGGATGCTGGTGCTGCCCGTGCTGTACCTGTGCTGTGTATACATGTCGTGGTGTAGTAGTGTGTGTGAGGGGGAGGCTGGCACTGCTGCTGCCCGCGCTGTACCTGTGCTGTCTATACATGTCATGGTGTAGTAGTGTGTGGGGAGGCTGGCACTGCCACTGCCCGCACTGTACCTGTGCTGTGTATACATGTCATGTGTAACTGTGTGTGTGTGAAGGAGAAAGAACAGGCACTTGAGCTGGGCCTCCCTCACCTTCCCTTGCAGAATTCTTCCCCTGCGCCCGCTCTCGTCCTCCCTGTCTCTTCCTATCTTCACAAACTGACTTCCACCTTTGGCCATCTCCCTCCCCTTCAATGTTCCGTGTGGGCCGCAAGCTTTGGGCTTCGTTGCTTGGTTGTTGCCTGTGGTAGAGCCAGATCTCGGGACTACTCGTCCTCCCCTCTGCCGGGCCGATGAGGAGCCAGAGTCAGGACTGGTACTCATCTCCCTGCTTCTCCATGACCCAGGACTCCCCGTCCTTGCATCCAGCTCCGACTTCGGCCCGGGCTCAATCTTGCCCTTCCCCTTCCTCCTCAGCTCTTGACGTTCCACAACAGAGACCCCCTGGCTCCTTTTCCCTCTGGAGCTTGAGCTATCCGTGCTGGAGTTTTTCCTTGGTTCCCGTGAGCCCACAGACTGTCCCTCCTTCACTCCCAGAGAGCTGAGGTTGGAGGGGCTCATTACCTGGACGGTTATTTCATTCAGGAACTGTGAGAACCTCTGCTTTTCCTCTAAGACCTTCCCCTTGGGCACCTCCCGACCCTTCCTCATTCCCTTTTCCGCCAGCGCCTCCATGGACTTGGCTCTACGGCCTCCATCCATTTTAATCCCCATTCTTACTCTTCCACTGCCCTCCTTGAGCCCCATGACTTTGCCATGTCCCGGGTCCTTCTTCAGCTTGGCCGATCCGACCCCACAACGCCCCAAATTGATTCTCTCCGTGCTCCGGCACTCCACTCTCCTCGGTCCCGGAGCCCCCCATTCCTTGCCCGCGAGCCCTCTCATTCTCTCACCGTCCCGCCCTCTCCCTGCCGAGAGGTCGTTGCAGGAGCGGGAGTGAAGCACCTGAGAGTGGAACTCTGAAGAACCCGCCCGGTCTCCGAAGTTGGATTCCGAAGACCAGGGTGAGGAAGAAGAAGAGAAAGACTCTGTGTAATATGGATCTCGTGCTCCATCCCTACTCCCTCCCTCCTTTCCTCTGCTCTTTACAGATCCGCAGATGGCAGAACGGGGCAACGGTGTAAAGAACTTCTCCAAGACCTTCAATTTTCCAGCTGCCACCTCACCGCCCTGATCCTCCCAGGAGGCTCTTGCTTCCGACAGTCGGTTTCTCCTAGCCTCTCTCTGACCATTCATCTCGGAAGGACACCTCAGACTTCTCTCTTTTCGACTGTGCACCTAGCAGAGATCAGAACTGTCCCTCCTCTAGAGAAGCTGGTTATGAACCAACGAGGGAAGTAAAACCCACTGACGTAGAGAACGGAGCTCAGTAAAGCTCAGGACACACGGGTGGAAAATCTGCCCCAACACATATTGAAGACTATTGACTGGCTCAGATTATAGACCTCCAGGCGCAGCAAAGCCAAGCTAGAAATCCATTGTGCTGACACAAGAGGCAGGAGATGCTGTGGGCTGTGAATAACCAATGTGGCATTTAATCAATTCCCCACACAGCGTGAATGTAAATATGTATAAAATAATCCAGGTTATTGAGTTGTGTGCAGAACAAGGCACATTTATATAATGCCTGGCATTGTTACATTGTGGTGTGTTCACTGTAGATGTATAGAGATACTCAGCATCATTATACAGTGCAGCATGTTATCAGTGCATTGAAATATTCATCATCACCATACTGCACTATGATCATTATCAGTGTATAGAGATACTGATCACCATTATACAGCGTGGCGTGTTCATTAACAGTGTATAGAGATACTCAGCATCAGTGTACAGAGTTGTGTGCTTCCTATCAGCGTATTTATACAGTGGCGTGTGCTCATTATCAGTTCAGATACTCGGCACCATTATACAGCATAGTGTACTCTGCACTACCATCGAGCGTGGCATGTTTATTATAAGCATATAGATATTCAGCACAACGTCTTAATTATCACCGTATAGAGATATTAGGCATCATTATACAGCATAGTGTACTCTTCTGCACTGCGTGGTAATTATCAGTGTATAGCGATACTAGGCATCATTATACAGCAGTGTACTCATCTGCACTGCGTGGTAATTATCAGTGTATAGAGATACTAGGCATCATTATACAGCATAGTGTACTCTTCTGCACTGCGTGTTACTTATCAGTGTATAGAGATACTAGGCATTATTATACAGCATAGTGTACTCTTCTGCACTGCGTGTTAATTATCAGTGTATAGAGATATTAGGCATCATTATACAGCATAGTGTACTCTTCTGCACTGCGTGGTAATTATCAGTGTATAGCGATACTAGGCATCATTATACAGCATAGTGTACTCTTCTGCACTGCGTGTTACTTATCAGTCTATAGAGATATTTGGCATCATTATACAGCATAGTGTACTCTTCTGCACTGCGTGTTACTTATCAGTGTATAGCGATACTAGGCATCATTATACAGCATAGTGTACTCTTCTGCACTGCGTGTTAATTATCAGTGTATAGAGATACTAGGCATCATTATACAGCATAGTGTACTCTTCTGCACTGCGTGTTAATTATCAGTGTATAGAGATACTAGGCATCATTATACAGCATAGTGTACTCTTCTGCACCGCGTGGTAATTATCAGTGTATAGAGATACTAGGCATCATTATACAGCATAGTGTACTCTTCTGCACTGCGTGTTACTTATCAGTGTATAGAGATACTAGGCATCATTATACAGCATAGTGTACTCTTCTGCACTGCGTGTTACTTATCAGTGTATAGAGATACTAGGCATCATTATACAGCATAGTGTACTCTTCTGCACTGCGTGTTAATTATCAGTGTATAGAGATACTAGGCATCATTATACAGCATAGTGTACTCTTCTGCATTACGTGGTAATTATCAGTGTATAGCGATACTAGGCATCATTATACAGCATAGTGTACTCTTCTGCACTGCGTGTTACTTATCAGTGTATAGAGATACTAGGCATCATTATACAGCATAGTGTACTCTTCTGCACTGCGTGTTACTTATCAGTGTATAGAGATACTAGGCATCATTATACAGCATAGTGTACTCTTCTGCACTGCGTGTTACTTATCAGTGTATAGCGATACTAGGCATCATTATACAGCATAGTGTACTCTTCTGCACTGCGTGTTACTTATCAGTGTATAGAGATACTAGGCATCATTATACAGCATAGTGTACTCTTCTGCACCGCGTGTTACTTATCAGTGTATAGAGATACTAGGCATCATTATACAGCATAGTGTACTCTTCTGCATTACGTGTTAATTATCACTGTATAGAGATATTAGGCATCATTATACAGCATAGTGTACTCTTCTGCACTGCGTGTTACTTATCAGTGTATAGCGATACTAGGCATCATTATACAGCATAGTGTACTCTTCTGCATTACCTGTTAATTATCAGTGTATAGAGATATTAGGCATCATTATACAGCATAGTGTACTCTTCTGCACTGCGTGTTACTTATCAGTGTATAGCGATACTAGGCATCATTATACAGCATAGTGTACTCTTCTGCATTACCTGTTAATTATCAGTGTATAGAGATACTAGGCATCATTATACAGCATAGTGTACTCTTCTGCACCGCGTGTTACTTATCAGTGTATAGAGATACTAGGCATCATTATACAGCATAGTGTACTCTTCTGCATTACGTGTTAATTATCACTGTATAGAGATATTAGGCATCATTATACAGCATAGTGTACTCTTCTGCACTGCGTGTTACTTATCAGTGTATAGCGATACTAGGCATCATTATACAGCATAGTGTACTCTTCTGCATTACCTGTTAATTATCAGTGTATAGAGATATTAGGCATCATTATACAGCATAGTGTACTCTTCTGCACTGCGTGTTACTTATCAGTGTATAGCGATACTAGGCATCATTATACAGCATAGTGTACTCTTCTGCACTGCGTGTTAATTATCACTGTATAGAGATATTAGGCATCATTATACAGCATAGTGTACTCTTCTGCATTACGTGTTAATTATCACTGTATAGAGATATTAGGCATCATTATACAGCATAGTGTACTCTTCTGCACTGCGTGTTACTTATCAGTGTATAGAGATACTAGGCATCATTATACAGCATAGTGTACTCTTCTGCACCGCGTGTTAATTATCAGTGTATAGAGATATTAGGCATCATTATACAGCATAGTGTACTCTTCTGCATTACCTGTTAATTATCAGTGTATAGAGATACTAGGCATCATTATACAGCATAGTGTACTCTTCTGCACTGCGTGTTACTTATCAGTGTATAGCGATACTAGGCATCATTATACAGCATAGTGTACTCTTCTGCACTGCGTGTTACTTATCAGTGTATAGCGATACTAGGCATCATTATACAGCATAGTGTACTCTTCTGCACTGCGTGTTACTTATCAGTGTATAGCGATACTAGGCATCATTATACAGCATAGTGTACTCTTCTGCACTGCGTGTTACTTATCAGTGTATAGAGATATTAGGCATCATTATACAGCATAGTGTACTCTTCTGCACTGCGTGTTAATTATCGGTGTATAGAGATACTAGGCATCATTATACAGCATAGTGTACTCTTCTGCACTGCGTGTTAATTATCAGTGTATAGCGATACTAGGCATCATTATACAGCATAGTGTACTCTTCTGCATTACGTGTTAATTATCACTGTATAGAGATATTAGGCATCATTATACAGCATAGTGTACTCTTCTGCACCGCGTGTTAATTATCAGTGTATAGCGATACTAGGCATCATTATACAGCATAGTGTACTCTTCTGCACTGCGTGTTACTTATCAGTGTATAGCGATACTAGGCATCATTATACAGCATAGTGTACTCTTCTGCATTACCTGTTAATTATCAGTGTATAGAGATACTAGGCATCATTATACAGCATAGTGTACTCTTCTGCACTGCGTGTTACTTATCAGTGTATAGAGATACTAGGCATCATTATACAGCATAGTGTACTCTTCTGCACTGCGTGTTAATTATCAGTGTATAGAGATACTAGGCATCATTATACAGCATAGTGTACTCTTCTGCACTGCGTGTTACTTATCAGTGTATAGAGATACTAGGCATCATTATACAGCATAGTGTACTCTTCTGCTTTGCGTGGTAATTATCAGTGTATAGAGATACTAGGCATCATTATACAGCATAGTGTACTCTTCTGCACTGCGTGTTAATTATCAGTGTATAGAGATACTAGGCATCATTATACAGCATAGTGTACTCTTCTGCACTGCGTGTTACTTATCAGTGTATAGCGATACTAGGCATCATTATACAGCATAGTGTACTCTTCTGAACTGCGTGTTACTTATCAGTGTATAGAGATACTAGGCATCATTATACAGCATAGTGTACTCTTCTGCACTGCGTGTTACTTATCACTGTATAGCGATACTAGGCATCATTATACAGCATAGTGTACTCTTCTGCATTACGTGTTAATTATCACTGTATAGAGATATTAGGCATCATTATACAGCATAGTGTACTCTTCTGCATTACCTGTTAATTATCAGTGTATAGAGATACTAGGCATCATTATACAGCATAGTGTACTCTTCTGCACTGCGTGTTAATTATCAGTGTATAGAGATACTAGGCATCATTATACAGCATAGTGTACTCTTCTGCACTGCGTGTTACTTATCAGTGTATAGAGATACTAGGCATCATTATACAGCATAGTGTACTCTTCTGCACTGCGTGTTACTTATCAGTGTATAGCGATACTAGGCATCATTATACAGCATAGTGTACTCTTCTGCACTGCGTGTTACTTATCAGTGTATAGAGATACTAGGCATCATTATACAGCATAGTGTACTCTTCTGCATTGCGTGGTAATTATCAGTGTATAGAGATACTAGGCATCATTATACAGCATAGTGTACTCTTCTGCATTGCGTGGTAATTATCAGTGTATAGAGATACTAGGCATCATTATACAGCATAGTGTACTCTTCTGCACTGCGTGGTAATTATCAGTGTATAGAGATACTAGGCATCATTATACAGCATAGTGTACTCTTCTGCACTGCGTGTTACTTATCAGTGTATAGAGATACTAGGCATCATTATACAGCATAGTGTACTCTTCTGCACCGCGTGTTACTTATCAGTGTATAGAGATACTAGGCATCATTATACAGCATAGTGTACTCTTCTGCACTGCGTGTTACTTATCAGTGTATAGAGATACTAGGCATCATTATACAGCATAGTGTACTCTTCTGCACTGCGTGTTACTTATCAGTGTATAGAGATACTAGGCATCATTATACAGCATAGTGTACTCTTCTGCACTGCGTGTTACTTATCAGTGTATAGCGATACTAGGCATCATTATACAGCATAGTGTACTCTTCTGCACTGCGTGTTAATTATCAGTGTATAGAGATACTAGGCATCATTATACAGCATAGTGTACTCTTCTGCACTGCGTGTTAATTATCAGTGTATAGAGATATTAGGCATCATTATACAGCATAGTGTACTCTTCTGCACTGCGTGTTACTTATCAGTGTATAGAGATACTAGGCATCATTATACAGCATAGTGTACTCTTCTGCACTGCGTGTTACTTATCAGTGTATAGAGATACTAGGCATCATTATACAGCATAGTGTACTCTTCTGCACTGCGTGTTACTTATCAGTGTATAGCGATACTAGGCATCATTATACAGCATAGTGTACTTTGCACTGCGTGTTACGTTATCAGTGTATTGCGATACTAGGCATCTTTTACAGCATAGTGTACTCTTCTGCACTGCATGGTAATTATCAGTGTATAGAGATACTAGGCATCATTATACAGCATAGTATACTCTTCTGCACTGCGTGTTAATTATCGGTGTATAGAGATACTAGGCATCATTATACAGCATAGTGTACTCTTCTGCACTGCGTGTTAATTATCAGTGTATAGAGATACTAGCATCATTATACAGCATAGTGTACTCTTCTGCACTGCGTGTTACTTATCAGTGTATAGAGATACTAGGCATCATTATACAGCATAGTGTACTCTTCTGCACTGCGTGTTACTTATCAGTGTATAGAGATATTAGGCATCATTATACAGCATAGTGTACTCTTCTGCACTGCGTGTTACTTATCAGTGTATAGCGATACTAGGCATCATTATACAGCATAGTGTACTCTTCTGCACTGCGTGTTAATTATCAGTGTATAGAGATACTAGGCATCATTATACAGCATAGTGTACTCTTCTGCACCGCGTGTTAATTATCAGTGTATAGAGATATTAGGCATCATTATACAGCATAGTGTACTCTTCTGCACCGCGTGTTACTTATCAGTGTATAGAGATACTAGGCATCATTATACAGCATAGTGTACTCTTCTGCACTGCGTGTTAATTATCAGTGTATAGAGATACTAGGCATCATTATACAGCATAGTGTACTCTTCTGCACTGCGTGTTACTTATCAGTGTATAGAGATACTAGGCATCATTATACAGCATAGTGTACTCTTCTGCACTGCGTGTTACTTATCAGTGTATAGCGATACTAGGCATCATTATACAGCATAGTGTACTCTTCTGCACTGCGTGGTAATTATCAGTGTATAGAGATACTAGGCATCATTATACAGCATAGTGTACTCTTCTGCACTGCGTGTTACTTATCAGTGTATAGCGATACTAGGCATCATTATACAGCATAGTGTACTCTTCTGCATTACGTGTTAATTATCACTGTATAGAGATACTAGGCATCATTATACAGCATAGTGTACTCTTCTGCACCGCGTGTTAATTATCACTGTATAGAGATATTAGGCATCATTATACAGCATAGTGTACTCTTCTGCATTACCTGTTAATTATCAGTGTATAGAGATATTAGGCATCATTATACAGCATAGTGTACTCTTCTGCATTACCTGTTAATTATCAGTGTATAGAGATACTAGGCATCATTATACAGCATAGTGTACTCTTCTGCACTGCGTGTTACTTATCAGTGTATAGAGATACTAGGCATCATTATACAGCATAGTGTACTCTTCTGCACTGCGTGTTAATTATCAGTGTATAGAGATACTAGGCATCATTATACAGCATAGTGTACTCTTCTGCACTGCGTGTTACTTATCAGTGTATAGAGATACTAGGCATCATTATACAGCATAGTGTACTCTTCTGCACTGCGTGGTAATTATCAGTGTATAGAGATACTAGGCATCATTATACAGCATAGTGTACTCTTCTGCACTGCGTGTTACTTATCAGTGTATAGAGATACTAGGCATCATTATACAGCATAGTGTACTCTTCTGCACTGCGTGTTACTTATCAGTGTATAGAGATACTAGGCATCATTATACAGCATAGTGTACTCTTCTGCAATGCGTGTTACTTATCAGTGTATAGAGATACTAGGCATCATTATACAGCATAGTGTACTCTTCTGCATTGCGTGGTAATTATCAGTGTATAGAGATACTAGGCATCATTATACAGCATAGTGTACTCTTCTGCACTGCGTGGTAATTATCAGTGTATAGAGATACTAGGCATCATTATACAGCATAGTGTACTCTTCTGCACTGCGTGTTACTTATCAGTGTATAGAGATACTAGGCATCATTATAGAGCATAGTGTACTCTTCTGCACTGCGTGTTACTTATCAGTGTATAGCGATACTAGGCATCATTATACAGCATAGTGTACTCTTCTGCACTGCATGGTAATTATCAGTGTATAGAGATACTAGGCATCATTATACAGCATAGTGTACTCTTCTGCACTGCGTGTTACTTATCAGTGTATAGAGATACTAGGCATCATTATACAGCATAGTGTACTCTTCTGCACTGCGTGTTACTTATCAGTGTATAGCGATACTAGGCATCATTATACAGCATAGTGTACTCTTCTGCACTGCGTGTTAATTATCGGTGTATAGAGATACTAGGCATCATTATACAGCATAGTGTACTCTTCTGCACTGCGTGTTAATTATCAGTGTATAGAGATACTAGGCATCATTATACAGCATAGTGTACTCTTCTGCACTGCGTGTTACTTATCAGTGTATAGAGATACTAGGCATCATTATACAGCATAGTGTACTCTTCTGCACTGCGTGTTACTTATCAGTGTATAGAGATACTAGGCATCATTATACAGCATAGTGTACTCTTCTGCACTGCGTGTTACTTATCAGTGTATAGCGATACTAGGCATCATTATACAGCATAGTGTACTCTTCTGCACTGCATGGTAATTATCAGTGTATAGAGATACTAGGCATCATTATACAGCATAGTGTACTCTTCTGCACTGCGTGTTAATTATCGGTGTATAGAGATACTAGGCATCATTATACAGCATAGTGTACTCTTCTGCACTGCGTGTTACTTATCAGTGTATAGCGATACTAGGCATCATTATACAGCATAGTGTACTCTTCTGCACTGCGTGTTACTTATCAGTGTATAGCGATACTAGGCATCATTATACAGCATAGTGTACTCTTCTGCACTGCGTGTTACTTATCAGTGTATAGAGATATTAGGCATCATTATACAGCATAGTGTACTCTTCTGCACTGCGTGTTAATTATCAGTGTATAGCGATACTAGGCATCATTATACAGCATAGTGTACTCTTCTGCATTACGTGTTAATTATCACTGTATAGAGATATTAGGCATCATTATACAGCATAGTGTACTCTTCTGCACTGCGTGTTACTTATCAGTGTATAGCGATACTAGGCATCATTATACAGCATAGTGTACTCTTCTGCATTACCTGTTAATTATCAGTGTATAGAGATACTAGGCATCATTATACAGCATAGTGTACTCTTCTGCACTGCGTGTTACTTATCAGTGTATAGAGATACTAGGCATCATTATACAGCATAGTGTACTCTTCTGCACTGCGTGTTAATTATCAGTGTATAGAGATACTAGGCATCATTATACAGCATAGTGTACTCTTCTGCACTGCGTGTTACTTATCAGTGTATAGAGATACTAGGCATCATTATACAGCATAGTGTACTCTTCTGCTTTGCGTGGTAATTATCAGTGTATAGAGATACTAGGCATCATTATACAGCATAGTGTACTCTTCTGCACTGCGTGTTAATTATCAGTGTATAGAGATACTAGGCATCATTATACAGCATAGTGTACTCTTCTGCACTGCGTGTTACTTATCAGTGTATAGCGATACTAGGCATCATTATACAGCATAGTGTACTCTTCTGAACTGCGTGTTACTTATCAGTGTATAGAGATACTAGGCATCATTATACAGCATAGTGTACTCTTCTGCACTGCGTGTTACTTATCACTGTATAGCGATACTAGGCATCATTATACAGCATAGTGTACTCTTCTGCATTACGTGTTAATTATCACTGTATAGAGATATTAGGCATCATTATACAGCATAGTGTACTCTTCTGCATTACCTGTTAATTATCAGTGTATAGAGATACTAGGCATCATTATACAGCATAGTGTACTCTTCTGCACTGCGTGTTAATTATCAGTGTATAGAGATACTAGGCATCATTATACAGCATAGTGTACTCTTCTGCACTGCGTGTTACTTATCAGTGTATAGAGATACTAGGCATCATTATACAGCATAGTGTACTCTTCTGCACTGCGTGTTACTTATCAGTGTATAGCGATACTAGGCATCATTATACAGCATAGTGTACTCTTCTGCACTGCGTGTTACTTATCAGTGTATAGAGATACTAGGCATCATTATACAGCATAGTGTACTCTTCTGCATTGCGTGGTAATTATCAGTGTATAGAGATACTAGGCATCATTATACAGCATAGTGTACTCTTCTGCATTGCGTGGTAATTATCAGTGTATAGAGATACTAGGC
>NW_027456611.1:0-15075 GCF_040206685.1 Ascaphus truei | reverse complement strand
CAATAATAGATATACTATATTATATACTGTAGTTATATAAATATACAGAAATAAATATAAAATTAGATAGATCTATACTATATAGTTATATTAATATGCACCAATATAAACAATAATAGATGTACTGTATTATATACTGTAGTTATATAAATATACCGAAATAACTATAAAATTAGATAGATCTATACTATATAGTTATATTAATATGCATCAATATAAACAATAATAGATATACTGTATTATATAGTTATATAAATATACTTACGAGTTAGTTACCGTTGGTGTCCTCGTGCGTTGTTTGGTTTTTCCATGTGCATGATAGCACACAGTGGTTGATGGCACAACGAGGCCAGAAGCAGCTAACCAGCGTTGGATATCTGCAATTCGTTGTCCGCTCGTGTACAACTCCTTAATTCTCATGCTGAGATCCTTTGAAATCTTTTTAACAGGCATACTGTAGCTGCGAGTAGACAGAAATACAAGCACAATGTATATTCGATGTTTAGTCGATGTGTATTCAATGTGCAGTGAATCCACAAAATGGATGGTGTATTTATACGTTAATGACTCACATTAGAGTACGCCCACTTTTAACACCTGTACCTCGTCGCCATGCATAAAAGGTTACACACTTTGCATAGCCCACCACTCGATAATCTGTATCTGAACTTGCCCTTGTCCAGATACTGCATTGTGCCATCTGCTGTAACAGAACATACAGTACTGTCCAGGCATACTGTACAGTACTGTACTGTATACTGTAGGCATGCTCAGTACTATACATCACAAGAGTATTAAAACAATACATGCTGTACGGGTATAGAATACACATATGTACTGGAATACATGTAGAATAAATGCATACTTTTTATTTTTTGGGTTTATTATACAGTATATATATATAAAAAAAAGTATTGAATACGGTCTGAAAACAACAGCATACTGTTTCAGGTTTTCTATGAAGCTCTCAGTTACAGTATTCTGTAAGGTTGATGATTTGGGCTTGTTTTGCAGCCACAGGACCTGGGAACCTTACAGTCATTGAGTCGACCATGAACTCCTCTGTATACCAATGTATTCTAGAGTCAAATGTGAGGCCATCTGTCCGACAGCTAAAGCTTGGCCGAAATTGGGTCATGCAAAAGGACAATGATCCCAAGCATACCAGCAAATCTACAAAAGAATGGCTGAAAAAGAAAAGAATAAAGGTGTGGCAATGGCCCAGTCAAAGTTCAGACCACAACGCGATTGAAAAGCTGTGGCTGGACCTTAAGAGAGCTGTGCATAAACAAATGCCCACAAACCTCAATGAACTGAAGCAACGTTGTAAAGAAGAGTGGGACAAAATTCCTCCACAACGATGTGAGAGACTGATAAAGTCATACAGAAAATGATTACTTCAAGTTATTGCTGCTAAAGGTGGTTCTACAAGCTATTGAATCATAAGGTATACTTAGTTTTTCACACATGGATTCTCCATTTTGGCTTTATTTTTGTTAAATAAATCATGAAACGGTGTAATATGTCATGTGTTGTTGTTCATCTGAGGTTGTATTTACCTAATTTTAAGACCTGCTAAGGAACAGATGATTGTTATTATGTCCTGATATGTAAAACCATAGAATTCAAAGAGGGTATACTTTCTTTTTCACACAACTGTATATATATATGTATTATATATATATATATATATATATATATATATATATATATATATATATATATATATATATACTTTGACATATTTGTAAAAGTTTGTTGTGGCATATCAAACCTCTTTTTACTGTTAAATTAATAAACCTGTCTTACAGGAAAGATGAGCCAGCCCAGCTGTCCATTATTTGCTCTGTATATCTACTGCGATGAGAATGAACTGAAATGTCAATTATGCAGAAACTGTTTTGAAACAGCATTGCTGCAAAAAGACATCAGAACAATGACCACACCTCAGTGATGCCCCATAAGTAGGACACCGCTGTTACGTGTTTCTTTTGACTACATATCTCTGAAGAAGTATCAACGCAGAGAATTAAAATGTGAGCTGTTAATAAGCTCAGTTAAATCAAGGCTCATAAACCTGACGTTACCTACAACAGGAACAGACGTTACGTTCCCTGAGTTAACATGGTATCCTCAAAGCTAAGTGTATGCCTAACACAACGTCCGATCTACATCTCATTAGCATCGGTTTAACATCCCGCCAGTGTAGCATAGCATTGCGTTATTTTCCAATTATGTCCCGTTATCCCTGTCTTGGCGTTCTCCTGTCCAGACACCCATATAGGGCTTCTGATGAAGAGGAGAGGGAAATAACGCGGTGCTATTTTAATGAGGCCTAACAAGCTGTAGCGTTACAGCTATTAAGACCCAGCAAAAGCCCCATATCCCGGTCTGAATGTGGGTAATGCCAAGTACAGCTCCGACTTAATGTCACGTTCGTTAAGTCCCCGTATTACCCTTAATGAACTTTAAGGGATACGCAATGTTACGATATCACCTCGTTTGCATATCACTTGCATGCCATTATCACTAACGGCCGTTATCGTTAAAACTAGGCTTTGTCCGGGAGAAAACATGGCTCATTGTTATGCTATGGTCCTTTGAAGATTCACCGTTAGTCTTAATCTGCCATTAAGTTAGGTTAACGTCATGTTAAGTGACTTGTCAGAGATTTGTGGCTCTAGCCCTGTGTGTTTCAACCTCCAGCTATTTTATGGTCATTTACTCTAGGTCTAAATTTTAAGAGTTAGAGGCCACTAGGTGGCAGCAGCAGCAACAACTCTTTGGCCTTGGTTTTGAAATGAATATACACCCTCCTCTACCACAAAGGCTGGCTCACGTTCTCATCTCATCTGTAACTGTTTCATACGCCTATAACATATATTGTCTCTAACTGTCCATTAAATGTCTGTAAACATGATTTAAAGCAGTAAAACATGAAAAATCCTTTTTTTTTTAAATCAGTTCTGTAGTATTAGATAATAATACTGTCTGCATTTATTTTGACTCCTATTTCATTTTTTTTATGTACTGATCATCCTTTGGTTGCTACAGTAACCATTTAGAAAGTCATATCCACTTCCTCGTTTGAAACAGGCTCTGACACACACCTTTGTGAGCTCTGGCCTTTGGCAACAAAGTATCACAGACAGATCTGTTGCTGTGTTCCAAACAGCAGACTATCAATTGCTCTGAAAGCTGTAACAATAATTTGTTACTCTTAGTAACATAGTGTTACATACGAGCTGCAGGATGTCACAGACTGCAGCACAAAGTTAGAAGGCGGCCATTTCATTAGGCACGCAATCAGGATTTTTACAGATTTATAACAGGAGCAGCAAACGATTGCCAGCTTGGTAAGAATGTAGAAATATACATTGTCACATGCTTTACATATAAAAATAAGGAAAAAAGTTACGAAAAACTGAAGAAATTTAGTATTGGAGGGGAGAGGGAGTGGCTCAGTGAGTAAAGACACTGACTGGCACTGAGTTTGAAGCAGGGGAACCTGTTTCAATTCCCGGTGTCGGCTCCTTGTGACCTCGGGCAAGTCACTTTATGTCCCTGTGCCTCAGGCACCAAAAATATAGATTGTAAGCTCTACAGGGCAGGGACCTGTGCCTGCAAAATGTCTCTGTAAAGCGCTACGTAAAATTAGCAGCTTCCAGAGTGCCAAAAAACGCGTTTGGTGATTTTTGGACGTTGTGAGCCATCGTAGCCTAAGGGGAAAGGACTCTGCCCAATCAGCACCGCGAACCGGTGAGTTACATCCACGCATGCGCGCACCAAGTAAGGAAGCAGGGGAGGTGATTCTAAGGCTTGCGCAATCCTGGAGGAACCCCGCATACAGTGAACCAGTGACTGGAAGCTGAGACGGCATCCACACGGGCACTCCCAGAGCAGGGAGCAACGTGGAGGGACTAAAACAAAGGCATAACGCTGGAAGCACATTTTTAAGACTCATATTAACGGCCGTTTGTGAGTAGAATTTTAACATTTGCTTTTTTAATTATTAAAACGATATTATGCCATGCTTTTTTCTTTTTTTTCTTCTTGAAGACCATATTGGAGAATATCTGGAGGCGTGCACTGAATGAGAGAGAAGCACAGGCAAGTGTCAATCTTCATACTGATAAATATCTTGATCATCTGCTATAATAATCTGTATTACACCGTTTGTCTGTGTTCTGTTCTCTCTTTCCCCTCTATAAACACAGAGGAAAAGAGGATCAGAAGTCTACGCGCTGGAGGACTCTACTATTTCTACTATTTTCCACTGTCTTTTTTTTTTTTGGAGGAATTTGAATAGCCTCCATCGGACTCTAGCTGCGGGACTATAAGTATATACTTTTGGTATTTGAATTATAGTTGTTTAAGGATTGGCGCTGCTGCATATATTTTCTCATACTATTATTATTATTGCTGCTTTTAACTGGGGTGGCCATATTTTTCACGGGACAAATGCCGCGCATGCACGAACGGGAAGTGCCCATCACGCATGCAGGAACGGGAAGTGCCCATCACGCATGCAGGAACGGGAAGTGCCCATCACGCATGCAGGAACGGGAAGTGCCCATCACGCATGCAGGAACGGGAAGTGCCCATCACGCATGCAGGAACGGGAAGTGCCCATCACGCATGCAGGAACGGGAAGTGCCCATCACGCATGCACGAACGGGAATTGCCCATCACGCATGCAGGAACGGGAAGTGCCCATCACGCATGCAGGAACGGGAAGTGCCCATCACGCGTGCAGGAACGGGAAGTGCCCATCACGCATGCAGGAACGGGAAGTGCCCATCACGCATGCAGGAACGGGAAGTGCCCATCACGCATGCAGGAACGGGAAGTACCCATCACGCATGCACGAACGGGAAGTGACCATCACGCATGCAGGAACGGGAAGTGCCCAACACGCATGCAGGAACGGGAAGTGCCCAACACGCATGCAGGAACGGGAAGTGCCCATCACGCATGCAGGAACGGGAAGTGCCCATCACGCATGCACGAACGGGAAGTGACCATCAGCCATCGCGCATGCACGGCCAGGATAAACTGGGACAAAAGTTACGCATATGCAAGCACCCACCGCGCATCCGCATGCGCAACCAGCTTGCCGGCCAAAAACAGGACATTTAGATAGATTTCGGGACACCGGGATAGAGGACAAAAAAACGGTACTGTCCCAGCTTAACCGAACCGTCTGGTCACCCTAGCTTTAACGCAACCATGTTTTGTCAACACATCTCTGTGTGTGCCCAGGACATAATTGAAAACGAGAGGTAACTCTCAATGTATTACTTCCTGGTAAAACATTTTATTAATAAAATGGTTATATAGCATAGCTAAACACCCAGGAAGAATTTCTCCTTTGATCCTTTTGATTTCTCTGATGTCCAATGGCCCTTACAGGATAAACCCAGTAACAGAGAGGATGACAATTTATTTGTGCAATGCTTTGCAATCTGCCTTCAAATTGGAAGGTTTTGAGTTGAAAAAAAATAACAATCTGCTCTTTAGTGGAACAGTTTCAGCCCAATTCAGAAAAAGATCTGCAATAATTACTAAGGAATCAAGATTTAAAGAATGATTCAAAATCCTTACTTACTCATCAGAGAATAACCAAACCCCTGCAGTGCACTATGGATAGAAACCGCCAGCAACTAGAGAAGGGAAGTGCAGCTCCAGATGTAGCAGACGTTATTTCTTCCGCTAACGCGTCACACTGTGTAAAAAACACGTTAAAATATTGCGTCAAATATGTCAGCGTTGGCGCAATGTGTCACATTAACGGGAGCAATAATGTCTCGTACATTTGTACGTGACGAGCTGTCACACCCCCTCTTCCCAGTAATGCAGGTAATTGAGAGCAATTAGTTGCTGGGCTTCTTATCAACAAAGCAATAGATCGTATTTATATAGTGCTGTCGCAGGGCCAGGCTAATGAAATGGTTCTGATGAAGTGTCACAGCATCTTCATTATATGCCCCAGGGGATTCTGGGAGTGCAGGTTTAGGAGACAGCACAAATGTGAAACTACAAATTCCTTGGTTGACACAGGCAAGGAATGAATCCCTCTACTGGTAAAAATAAACAAAAATCTACAGTACAGTACATTACTGTCCTATAGTGTACACCAGTGGTTCCAACCTTTTTTTGGTTAAGGAACCCTATAATTATATTGTGAAATTCTGCAGAACCCCAACCCTCTCTAATAGAACATCTGAGATCAGCTGCATTGTAAGGAACCCCAACCCTCTCTAATAGCGCGTCTGAGATCAGATGCATTGTAAGGACCCCCAACCCTCTCTAGTAGTGTCTGAGATCAGATGCATTGTAAGGAACCCCAACCCTCTCTAAGGCTGAGTCCATAGAAGGCACGTCCGTGCTCAGCCGTGCGAACGCTCCACGCTGAGCCCCTGCATCCTCCATGAGGATGTCTTTAGAAGGGGCTCACGCGAGCGTCCGCAGGCGTGCTGAGGCGCTGGATCTTTCAGCCAACAGCCAAACTTTTTCAGAGCGCTGTTGGCTGAAAACATCCAATCAGCGCGGAGCAGCGTCAACATCACGGCGCCGTGACGTTGACGTCGGTGCATCGCGGGCGATTGGGCCAGCGACGTCACTTCCCCGCCTCCCTCGGTCTCCCCCCACCTCCCGATCGCGCCCGCTGGCTCGCCTGTATGGGCATGAAATCGCGCAGATTTCAGCAGGCGAGCCTCAGCATCAGCGCGCCTCAGCCCTGCTACCCCCTCTATGGCCCCAGCCTAATAGAGCGTCGGCAATCGGATGCATTGTAAATTCTTCTGTATTTGGTACACTTTTCAAATGACCTGAAATTGCAGGGAACCTTTTAGGGAAGCCTGGGGCAGAATGGGACATTTGGTTGTGGCCGTTCCATTGCAACCAAATGACTGCCAGCAGCATTCGGCTGCAGACGGACCTTCCACCTCAGCCAATCTGTCGCTGGACACTAAGCCACCGCCCGCTTCTAACATTAGGTAAGTTTTAGGGGGTTTAGAGGTTAGGGTAGGGGTTAATTTAAGGGGTTACGTTTTCTAGGGTAGGGGGTAGCGTTAGTATTCAGGGCCGCAGAAAGCTTTCCCGGGGCCCAGGACAGCTCCCCCCAGTGTTGGCAGCCTTGAGAGACCCCCCATCTCTCCCATCCTCTCCCTCCTCCCTCTCTCCCGTCTCTTACACCCCAATCTCACCCTCTCCCTCATGCCCCCACCTCTGTCTCTCTCTCTACCTCCCCCTCATGTCCCACCTCTCTCACGCCCTACCTCTCTTTCTCATGCCCCCACCTCTCTCTCATGCCTCCACCTCTCTCTCTCTCATGCCCCCACCTCTCTTTCTCTCTCTCATGCCTCCACCTCTCTCTCTCTCATGCCCCCACCTCTCTTTCTCTCTCTCTCATGCCCCCACCTCTCTTTCTCTCTCTCATGCCCCCACCTCTCTTTCTCTCTCTCATGCCCCCACCTCTCTTTCTCTCTCTCATGCCCCCACCTCTCTCTCTCCCTCACACCCCCACCAATCTCTCCTGCTCATGCCCCCACCTCTCTCTCCCCCCTCTCCCAGCATGCAACGGAGTCTCAGCACCGGCCATCAGGGTCTCCCGCAGCCTTCGGGCCTTTGTCCCGACTCCCCCCCTCCTCCCCCGTCAGTGGCTCGGTTAGTATTAGAGGTTAACATTAGGGGATTTTAGTGTACGGCTGCGTCCATAGATGGACCAGCCGTGCTGAGGCGTGCGGACACTCCGCGCTGAGCTCCTGCATCCTCAATGAGCATGCCTTGAGAGGGGGCTCACGCGAGTGTCCGCAGGCGTGCTGAGGAGTTGGAGGTTTCAGCCGAGCGCCAAGCTGTTTTTCAGCGCGCTGTCGGCTGAAAACCTCCAATCACTGCACAGCAGCGTCAACGTCACGGCGCCGTGATGTCGGCGCCGTGACATTGACGTCAGTGCGTCGCGGGCGATTGGCCCAGCGACGTCACTGCCCCGCCTCCAACCACCTCCCCCCGGCTCCCTTCGCGCACACTGGCTCGCCTGCAAGTCCGTGCAATCGCGCTGACTGAAGCAGGCGAGCCTCAGCGTTAGCGCGTCTCCGCTCTCCCCACACCTCTATGGCCCGGGCCTAAGAATTAAGGTTAGCGAGCAAGGTGAGTTGCAGCTAAGGAAACAACCGCCACCAGATGTCCTAGACCGTGCCCGGGAAACACAAGTGTAGCTAGGAACCCCTGTTGAAAAACACTGGTGTAGACACTGTGCCCCGTGCATTACTTCAATAATGGGGCACTTCTTTAGTAGATGGGAGTTTTTAGTAAATGTTAATTGTGAGAATTCAATCTAAGTCCCTTCAAAATATGTTTGTAAATCAATACTTCTACAGAGTAAAAAACGACTGGAAGAAGCATGTGATTGGGATAAAAACTGTAAAATAAAGGCATTTTGTCCAAAAATAAAATAAACACAGGAGTAAATGGAACTGCACCTTTAACTACGTCTGTAAAGAAACACCCTGCGGGCCCCTATGGCTGCTAAGTGGTTAACTATAACTTTTATCTTGTGCTTGGCATTTCACTGCTTTAGCAAATAAATATTCCATACACTGCAGCGTTTCTTACAATCCCTTATTTACTTTGCTGCCAGAAACGTTTGCACAGCATCTCTCAAATACATACACAGATATTAGATTAGATTGTAAGCTCTTCGGGGCAAGGACTCCTCATCATTCTGTAAATGTTACTTTTATGCCTGAAGCACTTATTCCCTGTATGTGTTATTTGTATTACTTGTTATTTATGATTGTCATGTGTATTACTGCTGTGAAGCGCTATGTACATTAATGGCGCCGTATAAATAAAGACATACACACACATTACTCAGTAATGCAATGCACTCTTGCTGTTCACAATCGATTCACCTGCTAATGTATGCATGTATATCTTTATTTATATAGCGCCCTTTATGTACGTAGCTCTTCACCGCAGCAATACACATGACATAATTATAATATAACACATAATGGGAATAAGCGCTTAAAACATTAAAATAACATTAGGAAAAGGGAGTCCCTGCCCCGAAGAGCTTGCAATCTAAGTGAAATCTGTAAACTGCTCCTATTCAGGGATTTCCAGATCTGCTGAAGAAACCTGTTCGGTTTTGAAAAGCTCTGTACAATTATCATTAAATCTATGAACTCATGTTGATCCATTAAAAGGTATCACAACCTGTAACAAATCTACTGTGCACGTCTCCAGGACTAATACGGCGACTGGAACTTTGAGCTACAAATTTACATACATAAATACATGTAATAAATAAATACAAAGAGAGAACACAGAAACCATACAGAAGACTAAGGAAAAGAAGTATCAGAAAAGAAATGCAAATGGTTACATCTAGAGAGACATTAAAAAAAAGGAGCCTGTAATATGTTGTGAATCTATTTCCCTGAGCCGGAGAAGATTGTATCCCCAGTTATTTGAATGGAGCTGATCCCTTCTGCTCTACAAAGTGGCTTCACTGCATATTAAAGAGGGGCAATAAAATGCATATCGATAAAGAGAGGAAATGCAGGTACAGGATATCTACAAATGACAGCTGGCTATTAGTGAGCAGTGGTTTACACCTAGGACCATATGTGACAGGTGCTTAATCTCTGCGCTCTTAAATAACCCCGTCAATCACCGTCCTAAAAGTGACACAATTCCCTTGGATTCCTAGAGGTTGCAGACTCTGTATGTCTGCAGCTATCCCCCCAGAGAAGCAGCCACTCCCGTACAGTGCTTCTCTGTCCCTGATTCCTATCTGTTTGCTCCTGTCTTTGATTTGATTTTCTCCTCCTCCCTGCCTTGCGCTCTGACCATAATCCAGCCTTCAGTGGAGGATTTCAGTAATAACCTTTAATAGCAATGAACAGCCGCCAAACGGTTGCTATGGCGCCTGGATCTAACTAATCTGATGGACTGTGAAGTGTTAATTATTCCCCAGTGACCTATCCTGCTTAAAGCTGTCATTAATTCCCCTGAATTATACCAATTGCAGGACATTCTTTATGGATAGATAGTGAGGGGGACATTTATATGGATGTACGCGCTGTGCTAAGCAGATGTGTCTGTGGTATCCCTACTCCATGAAAAACAAGGTACACCCAGGGGTGCACCCTCACCCACATTGCTGAGGTCTCTTAACCAATATTTAGATCTTTGTTTCATTAGGTATGCTTACAGTATTGTTGGCAAACTGCAAGTATTTAACGTTTGGGTTACTATTTGCACATGGGCACCCAGTAATTGATGGCTTCTTCTTTTTTTTATTTTTTTTTATTAAATGCGACCTCACATTTTCCAGTTTTATTTCATGGGAACATTTACTATTTGCTTCCTCTACTACCTAATGTCCTGTAATGGATGCAGTGCCACAAGGTTACACGTTGCCACACAACCTCCAATTGCTGCACAGGACGATTATAGAGGGAGAAAGGGGGTGGCCCGGGATTAAAGGGGTTGCACCCCATTTGGCCATCCCCTGACCTCACCAGGGAGACAAGGGGTTAACTGGGCTGAGGTCCAGAAATGTGATTTAACCCTTGTTATAACATGAAAATGTGTATTCCCCTGTTCCCATGCTTTATTGTAACATCTGGTTTAATCAGTGTCTGCATCACACACACACTAGGATTCATCCGGGAGCACAAGGGTTAATAGTTCTTTAGTGATTATAGCCCTTTGTATAATTTTCCCGCCTTTTCAGGCACCATTTTGCAGGGTCCATAGGCCGCCATTGGAGCTCCATGCGTTTCAATGGTGAATCTTGGCTGTTTTGTTTCCTGAGAAGACCAGCAGATGGCGTCCGAGAGGAGGAGCGGCGGTTTCCCATTGTAAGTCAATGGGCTCATTGACTTCAATGGAGGTTCCTCGACGGCGCTTTCCAGGAACGAGTTGGCTGCCGTCCAAACTGCAAAACCGCAAAGCGGACACTTTTTCTAAAAGAGAGCTTTGATCACTGATTAGTCTAGTTCAACGACAAGTGGCGTGGGAATAAACAGTTCTAGAGCACCTAGGAATAAAATTCTTTTTGCCCCTAGTTCCTAGACCTCCACCCACTCGACCACAACCGGGTCCCCATATCCTGGACCCCCGATAAGGGTCGAACCGAGAAGAGCGGGTCGCGCCATAGGTTCCAATGGCGGCGGCAGAAACGGCTCAGGAAAACGGCTAAGTGTCAAAAGCTGAAATTTGGTAAACCATAGCTCCGGTTCTGGAGGGTCCAGAGGATCAGGGTTTAGGGTATCTGTAGTCACTGCTCCGGCATCGCTGCAGAACCATCCTTGACCCTCTTGGACCAACCCGACGGAGTATGGACCCCCTTGAAAGTTCGGGACTTTTCCCATAGACTCCAATGGCGGCCAATCTCCATTGACCGGCTATGGCGGAAAACCCCCATTGACTTCAACGGCGGCGCAGCCCCGTTGAAAGTCTATGGCGGCGGATTCCCATAGCCGCCAACGGCGGCGGTTTTCCATTGAAAGTCTATGGCGGCGGAGCCCGTTGTTTTCAATGGGGATTTAGTGAAAAACCGTGATTTAATTTACAGCGGAGTTTTTGTATTAAAATAGGAAACGGTTTAAGGTGTATTTGTGTAACTCCGGTTCCGAAGGTCGTAGCAAGTCGCAAATTGGACCATAGGGTGTCCCAGTTCCGGCATTGAGAACTGGGAAGTTTGGACCTGCTGGACCCAACGGAACCGGATATTTTTATATGTTTGTGTTTTGACTTTAACACTGTGTCCCAAGGTATGGACAAAACCCAGAGGAAATTCCTTTGGCCATCAGGCAGCAGATGGTCAGAGAAGCGTCCCAATGTCTAGAATTTAAGTGCTGTTCAAAGGAGTTTATCACCTCCACTGTTTACAGGAGGGCAGAGATTACTCAAACCAGAGCAGGCTGTAAGTGTCCCATTTCACACCTTACAACAAAGAATATCCTGCCAGAAATCCAAATGGGTAGACTAGCTGGCATTCCTGATGCAGATGAGGGGCTACAAAAATGAGACCCCAGAGTTCTACTGCGCATGTACCAGCTAGCAGGGGGGCATGTATCAAAATGTGTTCCCACGTTAATGAGTGGCTAGAGGTAATTGAAGACCAATCACCTGTACTTAATGTTAAGGATAGGGTCACAAAAGGTTTATAAACTGTTGTCCACCCTTTATCCTTTGTCTTCTTCTTCTGATTGTTACCTGATTGCGAGAGAATTGCTATGCAGAATACTTCTCGTCCCCCATCCCCAAAGTAAGTGTACTTCTTGTCTTGTTACTGTACTTTTTCGTGTGTTCACCTATCCAAAGGAATAAATACAATTTATTATATCTAAGCCTCGTTTAGTTCAAACCCAGTTATTTTGTGTAATCTTAATACCTGTCACAGGCTATCGTCACAATGATAAAATCACCTGACCTGCACTTTTATGGGAGCTGCGTCTAGTTTCTGACCAAGTTCTGCTCCTTCAAATACAGTGTCTTTACCAGCAGGCTTCTCCTTCCTGCTTCATAGCATCACAGTGTCTTTACCAGCAGGCTTCTCCTTCCTGCTTCATAGCATCACAATGTCTTTACCAGCAGGCTTCTCCTTCCTGCTTCATAGCATCACAGTGTTCTGTGAGGTTACGTAGTATCTCACACACCATAGCACCGGATCACACTGTGTGCTGACATTACACAGGATCATACAGTTCTCTCATGTTTGGGAGGATTGTCCGCACGCCTCACTACCAGGCTGAGGGACACTGCACGCCCCGCGTTTAGACTCTGCCCCCGTGATGCATCCAGTGACGAAGCGCCTAACGCGCGCTGCTCTGCCAGGCTGGGCGACACCGCACGGACCTCGTTCAGGCTTCGCCCTCGTGACGTCACGGGTGAGGCACACCGCACGCGAGCTACGCGCAGGCGTCGCGCTACCTTGGGCACACGAGGGGTTAATTGCATCAGCAATTGTTCCACACCTGCACTTCTCCCCGCCAATGTTTACCAGTGGACTGAATTACCCTGCAGCTGTGTGCTGCCCTACCATTGGCTGCCTGTCCTTTAAATGCTCAGTCAGCCCTGCTGCAAACTGGCTGAACATAAACCTCTGTTTGTGTACTAGTGTTTGCCTCAAACACCCTGCTGCCCTGTTGCTGTCTTGTCTTGCTTATCCTGTTCCTGTTTTGACCTCGGCTTGTATCTGGACCTCCGCCTCTCTGACTCTTGACCTCGGCGTGCATTTGGACTTCTACCTTCTATAAGCCTGGACCCCGGCACCGCATAACGACTATCCGATCTCTCCAATCCTAGACCACGGCAAGTACCTCGACCATTCTGACTTCTCCAAACTTGACCCAGCTACACAACTACCACTCTGCACTCCGGACGTGGCTACCCAGTTGTAGGTCGGTGGTTACCAACATCCCCACCTCAGCCTTGATGTCCCGTCTTGTTTGTAGTGAGCACTTGTTACAATGTTCCATACAGTAGCGCAGGGGGGCGCACGCAAACTTTTTTCCCTGCGCCCCCCCTGCCGGATGTCCTCCTCTCTGCGCGCTCCCTCCCTCCTTACCTTGATTCCCGGCGTCTGGACGTCATGACGTCACCATTGCAACGAGACGTCACATGACCCGTGGCGTCATTTGACGCCGCGTTGCCATGGCGACGCGTCTCCAGATGACGGCTGTATCAAGGTAAGTAGGTTTACAGAGGCCCTGCAGCTCCCCCGGCACTTAATTTAAGTGCCTTCGGGAAGCGCGCAGGGCCTCGGTAAACCCCGCGCCCCCTGCAGTTAATCTCGCGCCCCCCACTTTGCACACCGCTGCAGTAGCGCATCACATAGTTCCTAGAGTTGTATAGTATCACAGTTTATAAGCATTACGCAGGTTCACACATTGCTCTGATTTTACACAGGTTTACATCTAGGCCCAGATCCACAAAACTCAGTTATTAAATGAACACATCGTTGGGCGCTAACGGGTATCTTCAAAGCTCACTAACGCAGTGGTAAGTTCCTTTTTTCAGCTGTAACGGGCCCTTGCGTTAACTATAACGGCCGTTAGTGCTAATGACATGCAAAATAGGTGTTCCCTGTTGCAACACCTACAGTATCCACAGTGCCCTGTCATACTTACCGCATGGATATAATGCCTTACTTATGTCATACCTAAAGGTGAAAAGTATCACGCGTTCTGAGTCCAGGGCGTCCAAGGTTAATACACAGTGAGGATCTCTCCTACTGCTCCAAAACCTCCCACGATCGACGGGGCAAAACTTGAATGGAGAAACAAGAAAGGAGCGCAACGAGGGATCGGGTAAGTAAAAACGTTATTTATATACAAGAATAGCAAAATATTAAAAATATTTTACATATAGTATTGTATACATCGGCACACCTGGCATCACACTGGAAAGAGAGTGTCAGGCTGGTACTGGTGCCACCTGCTCACACGGAGACATACCAGCACGCAAGGAAAAAGTCTCTGATAGGATGATTGGTCGGCAGCCAAGTGGAGACACTGATAGGGTGATGTGACAGCGTGCTAGTGAGACGGCCACTACGCGTTTCGCATCACACGTTTCATCAGGGGGGCAATCCCTTTTTACTTACCCAATCTCTCGTTGCGCTCCTTTCTTGTTTCTCCATACCTAAAGCTGGCTTTAGTTGGCTCCCTCCAGAACCTGGAATATGGTTTTTTTTTGGAGAGGAGAGAGAGTCATTAAAATATACTTTGCATATGCTATTTGCATATATTCCAGGTGTGCTCCTTTTTGTGCACAGGTGTCTTTCCACATGTTGTTTGAAGGTGGGTTTGAGGGGATATATATAACACTTGGGTGTCTAATGAAATAGGACTCGCTCGCTCTCTCTCCCCCCTTATATTTCAGTGTCTGTATAGGAGTAGTGCCCCTTTAGGTAAGACTGACCTAAAGCATGGGAGTGCTAACTTAACATGCTGTTAAGCCTATTGTAATGAGATCAATAACGGTTATTGTTTTTTGCACTTAATTAACTTTGTGGATTTGCGTTGACCTCAAAGAAACATAATGTCTGTTACT
>NW_027456610.1:0-15083 GCF_040206685.1 Ascaphus truei | reverse complement strand
CTTTAAACAACATAGCGTCATTTCCCTCTCCTATCCTCTTTCTCTCCACTCGAGCTAAACAACTTTCTTTAAAGTCTAGGTATAATGTCACGATTTTGGAAGATAACGCAGCGTGTTGCTACAATAACGTGACATTAATCCTATGCTAGTGAGATGTCACTCAGACATTATTTTTGCATCGTGTTAGCTTTTTGGATACCATGTTAATTCGGAACATAATGTCCATTCCTGTTATAGGTAACGTCACGCTATGAGCTCTGATTTATCTGAGCTTTGTGTATCTAGGCCTAAGCCATTTTTGTAATGTGGTGCTAAACCCTGAGACACCATTATTGCCCATTCATGTGAAGAGGGTGTAAGGTGTTTTAAAACGAAACATCCTTTACAAAGACGTCGAGATAGTTCTCTTTTGAGATCATTTAACAACAGTGATGTACATTTGCTTTTCAAACTTCTCCCTGACTCTGGTCTCATAAATGTTTACTAGATGTCATTGCGAGGGAATGATAGAATGGAATGCACTTGGCTTACATGTAGTCCTGTCACCATTTCTACTCTTAATTCTGTGGATTCATTACATAAAATTACTTTCATTTACTTTCAATTTCACGTATTCGACTGCATTAAAAACCCGCTGCATCTACTCACTTGTAAACACATTGCAATATATGCAACGTGATTTTCTTTTTTTTTTTTATACATTTTTTTTTTAGTTATACAGTATCTCAACCACAGTATTTACATTTCCACAGGGCCCCTGGTTCCCTGGATATTAACTTGTAATTCTTTCCAATTGTTTTTATTTAATATGGCTGCAAAGATTTAGCTTCCCTCCTGCAGCCTATAGAGAGTCACAACATCATCTTGAGACGACATTACAACTTTCTATCGGTGAGCCTGGGGGCCATCTTTGCTTTGATCACGAACAAATTCAAAGACAGACACATTACAGTATCTCTGACACAGGGGAGCCCTGGAGCTGCGGTAGTGAGGCACTGCAGTTGTGATACTATGGGTATTGCTGCTTAAAAGCTTCTAATATTAGGTAAATACCGACACATTTCCAGCAATAGATTAGCATTACTGGAGATTTCCAGCAAGGTTACTGTGATGCTGACCTCAGTAGCCCACTCATACAGAAATCATTGCAAATGAAACTACCCATATGTTCATTTGAGTTTTCAAAAGCTAGGCAATAACAGTTGGAAATCTAATTTCTCATGCAATAACAAACCATGATTTTTTTTTAGGCATATAAAACATACTGTAACACGAACCAATATTACTAAAAATGTGTGATCTGTTTGTGAGTTCATGAACTTTCCTCTGATTAATTTAAATGCAGTACAAAACGGAGAGGAATTTCTTGGCTGCTAGTGCAGAGTGCTACATTTTTGCTTATCTAACTGATTTTTAAGTTGCATAGAGTAAATGCATTTCCATCATTCTGCCTACATCTCTTTCTTGCTCTGCATTCTTTTGTCGTGTCCTCCCTTCGTCTGTCAACACTCCCTCCCCCTGGTATTATGAGTGATGAGACCAAAAAATACATTCAAAACGAGAAGTGAAATTCCTATGAGTAAATTCACTTTTCATCTCCCAAATTGGCAGTGACTGATTGGCAGTGACTTCCCTTCGTTGTTCAATGTTCCGTTTGAAAGTTAGTCGTATTCCAAGCCTTTCATCGTTTGTTTCTGCTGCCGATGAACAATGCGGTTCACACGAGGCCCTCACTCGCTGTTGTTTTTCCTTCACAGCCGAGGAAGTGGAAAGGCTGGCCGCAATGCGTTCCGAGTCTTTAGTACCTGGGACCCACACGCCACCAATCAGAAGAAGAAGTAAGTTTGCCACTTTAGGAAGACTTTTCAAGCCGTGGAAGTGGAGGAAGAAGAAAAGTGAAAAGTTCAAGCAAACATCTGCAGGTACAGTACGTTTTTATTTTCTCGCCACAACTGTTCTGCTGAAGCAGCAGCAGATAACGTTGGCCATTACTTGGTTTCCAGAAATAAAGAAGGCAAATGATCTTTAACATGTCACTAATAATGGTCTGATTCACTGAAACATGCAAGCAGTTTTTACCATTAAACTACAGCAGTGAGGGCATCTATATACTGGAGCCTCCAGTCTGGCAGAATGCCCATAGGATTGGAGATTGTCTGTGGTCAAGTTGCTCCAGTTACATCATGTTGCTTTAGTCCACAAGCTCCAGTATAAAGTTGCTAAGGAATTCGATCTGCTTGATTTTCTCTCTGGCAATATTTTCTGCGAAGTGCCAACAATGGCTGGATGCTGTTGCATTTAGTATGGGAAATTGTCCTGTCGAGGTACTCCATACTATTATATATATATATATATACACACACACACACACACACACACACACACACACACACACACACACACACACACACACACACACACACACACACACACACACACACACACACACACACACACACACACACACACATGGGACTGGGAATTTATAGGCAGCAGCATTACACAGATATTTATTTAACCCCTTCTAATGGACAGATTCATTATTTTCTGTGCGGTGCTGGAAGACATAGGTGGAGCCAGGAAGGGCCCACTCTAAAACCTTTATATAGAAGCAGCAGCGTGGGAGTGAGAGCTCCACAAGTAAGAGCACTCCTATCACCTACTGCCTCATCTGTCACCCACTCCCCCCTTTTAGCTCTCCCCCTGCCACCCATTCTCTCAGCCATGTATCACCCTCTCTCCCCCCCTCCCACTTCTACTCGGCGTCAGTGTACTGTGCGGTCAGGTTATACTATGTGTCAGTGTACTGTGCGGTCAGGTTATACTCTGTGTCAGTGTGTAGTGTGCGCAGGTTATACTCTGCATCAGTGTACTGTGCGGTCAGGTTATACTCTGTGTCAGTGTGTAGTGTGCGCAGGTTATACTCTGCGTCAGTGTACTGTGCGGTCAGGTTATACTCTGTGTCAGTGTGTAGTGTGCGCAGGTTGTACGCTGCGTCAGTGTGTAGTGTGCGCAGGTTATACGCTGCATAAGTGTATAGCGTGGTGAGGTTATAATCTGCATCAGTGTATAATGTGCGCAGGTTATATGCCGCGTCGGTGTACAGGTGGTCCTCGCTTTTCTGACACAATGCGTCCCACAAACCAGCGTCGGATGTGGGACAGTCAGAAAGGTGGACCCATGTTAACCAGCGGCGGTTTCCTTCGGACGCGCAAAAACTGGGGCGGATAATGAGGTTTTTTTACGGCATTATGCGCTGTTGGAAAGCGCATCTGGCGGAACGTCGGAAAGCGAGGACTACCTGTATAATGCTGTCACGTTATAATCTGCGTTGATGTATAGTGCGATCAGGTTATATGCTGCGTTAGTGTATACTGTAGTTTGCTCAGGTTATACGCTGCGTTGATGTATAGTGTGGTCAGGTTATACGCAGCAGCAGTGTATAGTGTGGTCAGGTTATACGCTGCGGCAGTGTATAGCGCGGTCAGGTTATACTCTGTGTCAGTGTATATTGTGGTCAGAGACAGAGGAGTATCTTTCCAAGTCGGAGGCAGCACATGTATTTCACATGAGCAATTATATGTTGTTTTTATTGTGGGTGTAATTCGTATCTGTACACTTACAGTACCGGGACTTTTTTCTATAAAAGGTTTTACGCTATGAAGCACTTTGCACATTTCTGTTTCTCTTGTTTTCCACATGAATAGTTATTAATTGGCAGTGCAACACTAGTCATTTTTCAAGTGGAACAATTTTTCTGATAGGATTGTACTGTATTCCAACTCCAGTGTATATTGCGCAGTGGGTCTGAATCCTTGGAAAGCAATACACACTGTATGTTTATATATGTAGCCCTTGTTCCCCCGTACCAGGGAAGGAACTACCAATACTGCTATTACCTGTCGGCAACCAGGAGGCCTGATCCTCCGCCACTGGGAGCCTGGGTGATTCTATTTCGTCTCTGGGCGCCTCCACCTGTAAGGGATCCCCATGTGGTGGGATAGGCCCCTTACAGGAACAATAACAATAATACACAGTCAGATATATACAGTAATAACAACCTTTACTGAACGCAGACCACAGTTCCCTGTACCCCACAGTATAACAATGCTCCAAACTGATACCACCAGTGAGTGTCCTCCAAAGTACATAGGGTGCTTGGCACCAATACCTTGATGTCGTTTTCCCCCAAAGTCAGAGCCCACCCAAAAGTGTAGGAGATAGCGCTATCCCGTGGAGTGTTGATGCACTTAGGTGAGGTACCTGCCGAGTACTCCAGTACTCGCTGCGGCCGACTTAGCAACAGGGATCCGCCGATCCAGCGACATCATCCACGATAGCGTCTGCCTACACGTGGGGTGAATTGCGGCCTGTATAATATCACCATACAGAGTCTCTTACGACAGAGGTGGTCTGGTCCCAGACCACAGGTGGCAATCACTGTGCGGCGTCCTCACTGTGTCCCTGATACTAGACGGTAAAATGGGGAAGCGTCCCTAGCTAAGGGGGTCTTTCCTGCAGCAATCACAAGCTACTGTGAGTCCGGGGCCTAGCTGGGGCCCAAGGGGGGGATATTCTAGGCCTAGTCTCAAAGCCACTGCTCTGAGACACTACCTGCTGGATCCAGCTCCCTCTTCCGACTGGCGTGGTCCTGCTGAGTGCGCCCAATGTATCAGTCTTGTGCAGGGGGATTCTGGGAGCCCTATTGGCTGCTGTGGGCCATGTGTTGTGCAGCCCCAGGAGCTGCTGGGACTTGTAGTTCCCTTGCGGAACTGTGGGTGTAATGGCCGCTGCTTGCACTGTACTGCGTATGCGCAAGGTGTACCAAGATGGCCACCGCTACTCTGAGTATCCTCTGCTACTGCGCGAGCTGCTACTGCGCATGCGCTGTATAAAAAAGATGGCGACGCCCTCGAAGGAACACCGGCGAACCCGCTCGCCGGTTCCCTGCACCGCGCAACCTCACAGCCGTTCCCATCACGCAGCCCGGAGGTAAGAGGGGGACCTGGCTACATATCCAATACCATTGGGGGCTATACTGCTTTAGCTAAGGCCATACTGAAAAGAACACGGTTGTTAAAACATAACAATGTCATTGGTAATCTACTGTAAATCAAATGTAATTTTTATAAAGGTGCAGTATTTACACAAATGTGTACACTTAATACAACACATCGCATTTCAGTTGTTAAAACCTCTTTGCTGGAATGTGAAGAATTGGTAATTCTATGCTCAATAGAAGAAGAAGAGTGTAAGCTGCATACGCATGATCCCTAGATAGAACATAAAAACGATACAGCCACAATTGATACCTTTATGCTGAAGTTAGTGTTTGGTTTGCTTATTCCCAGTCACAGAGCAACACTAACTCTGACCCTTTGTTTCTCATATTCCTCTGTGTATACAGCGCTATGGCTATGCATTCAAGCAATATTAATACAAGTCATTTTGAAGAAGGCACATCAAGTTACTCATTTCATGCTACAAATCTGGAGAAGCACAGATTCAAAAGTCTAAAAATAAATATCATGCAACCAGTCGCATTCATTTCTGTGGTTTGGCAATAAGGTCGATATCTGCTTTGGAAAAATGCAGAGGGAATGGTCACGCATTTTACACTTGTTTTCTTAAAATCTTTGAAAAACATCCATTTCCCTGTTCAGTGAGGAAAGCAGTAATAAGAACCTTGTGTACAATTTTGTTTGTGTACGTTTCAGTGCAAAGAGGTGAAGAGAGTGAGAGAAGAACAGGTCCTGGACAGCTAGTGTTTTGTTAGAGAGAGCGTGAGCATTCCAGAGAGCACATGACAAAGGGAGAGAAGCAGGGAGTGAGCAGGGAATAGATATCTGGCTGGAGCTTTTAGATATTACAGATGAGAGGGTTGGCAATCAAAGTGGGATATGGCAGGGGCCAGGGTTTGGAGAAATGTCTCCTGCAGCCACAGTAAGAGAAGGAGGAAGGATAGGGACATGAGGCGAGAAGAAGACTTCTAGGGAGAGGGAGAGGAGGTAGATGGCAGAAGTGAGTGCAGCATTTGACACCGTGGACCACCCTCTTCTCCTTCATATTCTCCATACTCTTGGTATTCGGAACAAAGCTCTATCCTGGATCTCATCCTACCTCTCCCATCGTACTTTCAGTGTGTCTTCTGCTAACACCTCCTCCTCCTCTATTGATCTCTCTGTGGGGGTACCCCAGGGCTCTGTCCTGGGACCTCTTCTCTTTTCTCTGTACACACTCTCTCTAGGTGACCTAATAACATATTTTGAGTTTAAATATCACCTCTATGCTGACGACACACAAATTAACTTTTCAACACCCGACCTTACACCTGCTGTACAAACCAAAGTTTCTGAATGTCTCCCTGCTATATGATCCTGGATGGCCCTTCGCCGCCTTAAACTCAACATGGCTAAAACAGAGCTCCTCATACTTCCTCCCAAACCTGGCCCTACATGCATATACTGTACACACACACACAATTAGAATTAGCGAAAGAAGAAAAAAAATATTTGGGGAGATAAAATACATCTTGTTGGACCCGACTTCCGAGTGGGACCAGCTTCCAGCCCCCCGCACGGACAAGGTAAGAGGGGAGGGATGGATTGGATGAAGAGTGAGCCCCGTCCCAGCAGCCGGAACGCAGAAGTCTGGCATGACCTCTGTCTGGGCACAACTTCCAGCGACGGCCGGCCACACCCCAGGACAGAGCTATTTACTCAAAGAGCCACATGTGGCTCGTGAGCCGCGGGTTCCAGACCCCAGAGATACTGTATACTGTGGTAGATGAAAGTGGGGGAGGGTAGTGGTGCAGATTAACAAGTGTAAAATATTAGTGTAGAGAAGGGAGGTCACAGAAAGCTGTAATATCCTCATGTAGAGGAAGTAACTGAATGGTTTCCGGCAGATTCAAGTCCACCTCTTGTCCACAACCTGTATACAGGCAGTCCTCATTTTACAACGCTTCGTTTTACAACGAATGGCTTATCCAACGCTGTGCAATGCATACCTATGTTCATTTTTACAATGCCAAAACGGCTTATCCAACGCTTTTACAACTCTTTGCAAAGTTGTTTATGTGTATATAATATATATATTATATAATATTATATTATACTATATAATATATTATTATATTAAATATTATGTTATATTATATATATAATACAGTATATACACTATATAATTTATGTGTGCTGCATATCTTATTGCCTGCGTAAAATATTTGGTGTATTTTAGTGTTAAAAATGCCTTCAGGAACGGAACCTTTCATTTAAACAGTGTTCCTCTGGGAAAACGTGTTTCACTTTAAGACGTTTCACTATCCAACGCCATTTTGAGTAACGCATTGTGTTGGATAACCGAGGACTGCCTGTAACTCCAGGTACTTAAAAATATTCACTTTAAAATATTAAAACTTAAGTGCTATGCCAACCACGGGTATTATTTCCCCAAATTACTGTAAGTTTAAACTTATACTGCAAAATAATCACACGACCAGTGTTCAAGTCCTGAAAAAATAGTGCAGGAACTCTTTTTCCCCACAACACCATCTTAAACACGGCAAATGAAAAAAAAATATTGTTTTCAGTTCCTTAGTACAATAAAATAAACACAATACAGTAAACAGAATATTTCAAGATTACAAATGCTCCCCTCTTTTACTCTCTCCTCCTCCCTCCTCCCCTCCTCTTTTTTACTTTCTCTCGCTCCCCTCCCTCTTCTTTTACTCCCTCACCTTCCTCTCTGACCCCTCTCTCCTCCATTTGTACTCTCATACACCCCTCTATTTTTACTGTCATACACCCAATCCAATTTTTACTCTCATACACCCCCTCCCCGACCGTTTTTTACACTCATACACACACCTTTTCAGTGCCCAGCCAGTGATATGGGAAGACTGACCCAGGAGGCCGATACCGGAAATTGGGCCTGATCGAGCCTAACTTCTGAGTTCAGACCACTGGGGCGGCCCCCCTCTGGTGCTGGGTGGGTCACTGAGAGGCTCCGCATCCATGTTCCCCAGGTAGGGCATGGGGAAGGAGGCAAAGTGGCTGCGAAACTGCCAGAATGCTGAACCAGCTGCTAAATAAGTGCCGAGCTCCTTCCTCCTCCACTCTCCTCCTCCACTCTCCTCCTCCACTCTCATCCTCCACTCTCATCCTCCACTCTCATCCTCCACTCTCCTCCTCCACTCTCCTCCTCCACTCTCCTCCTCCACTCTAGCCGTGCATGTGATCCCCCAATAAAACAGCCTAATTGCCCATTACAGACTGGACAATTTGTTGAAGAGGAATTTGAGGTAAAACATACCAGATAGACAGGTCATGAAATGGGGGGATAAATCAGTCCACAGGGTTTAACCGATGATTCAATTGAGGTTCATACCTGAGAATGAAGAGAAAATGCAATTAGTTCCATATACAGTAACAACAACTGAAGTTCTTCATTGCATGATGTATAAGTAAGATACGTACAGTATAATAAAATGTAAGTTGTCCCAAACATAACTCCTGTATAACTTACCACACTTAAAAATATTCACTTTAAAATATGAACACTTAAGTGCTATGCCTATACCCGGCTATCAAAGGTTGGGTGCACAATAGACTGAATAGACGAATAATTATGTGGCATACCAGTACCCTTTTCAGCAGGAGTGGCCAACTCCAGTCCTCAAAGGTCACCAACTGGTCAGGTTTTAAGGATATCCTTGCTTCAGCACAAGTGGCTCAATCAGACTGATTGAGCCACCTGTGCTGAAGCAGGGATATCCTTAATACCTCAGCTGTAGGTGGCCCTTGAGGACTGGAATTGGGCACTCCTGTTCTGGAGTAAGTTACCAGACTCCAGAACTGCTGGAAAAATGCAGCACCAGCAACATGGAAGCGATAAATTTGTTTTTCTCAAATATCTGGTGCTATTTGCTGATGTATCCCATATTGTAGAGCAGGGGTGCGCAAACTTTTTCCCCTGCACACCCCCCCTGCCTGCTCTCCTCAGCGGCACGCACTCTCCTCACCGGCTCGCGTCCCCCTCCTTCCTTGTCTTCGGTGTCAAATGACGCCACGGGGTGACGTCACGTTTACGTCAAACTGCCATGGCAACGTGACGTCACGTGACCCCGCAGCATCATTTGCCGCTGCGTTGCCATGGCGATCTGTCGCCGAAAACAAGGCAGGAGACATTTCAGAAGCCTCAAGCGATCTCCCGGCATTTACTTTAAAATCTTACGCCCCCCCACTTTGCGCACCCCTGATGTAGAGCATAATAACAGCGAGAGTTGTCCACAAATGCCCTATTATTTTTCATCGTGGAGGAAGTTGAACATTGCAAAACACAATCTCAAATTATTTTGTAAGCTGAAGGTTCCTACAGTGAACAACAATCACAAATTGTGTTTACAATTAAGTTAGAGGATACGTATAAATTAAAGGAACACTGGAGAACAAACAGCTGCATAGAAAACGACCTTCACACGCATCCTAAACGAGTTCCAGATACCTTGCATATGCAGCTGTGCATCTCAGGCTGGAGGTAAAAATCAGAGCGAAGCGCTCAGAAAGCTGCTGATGTTTCATTTAAAGTCAATAGTTGTTCGGCTTAAATCTTTTAAATGGTTTTCTATGCTTTCTGCACTGAAGTCATGCCTATTCTAGCTGTAACGCTTCTGGAGATAACTGCTTGTTTGTGTTTTTTTAAGTGACACTGCTTTGGTGGCATCTAGTGAATTTTGATGGGACAAATCCCGTTGATGGTAACGAAAATGTGTAACGGAAGTGACGTAATGGGCTGTGATGGTCGCGCATGTGCAGAAGCAGCCGTTCCCGAGTGTGGTAGTCGGCGAATGCGCATGTGCAAAAGCGGTAGTCGGCGAGTGCGCATACGCATAGGCGTCAACGCCACGGCGCAGAGGCGGAGACACAAATACACGGTCTGTGTACACATACACAAACAAACAAAAGGAACACTTATTAGAGGAAATCCCAGTGAGTATAAATATAGAAGTGCAAAATAGCAAAAATCTATCATTTATTATAAAAAAAAACAAGATGTGGAAAAGAAGCAAAGTGTTTAAACATATAACACATGAATTGTATATACATTAATATAATATAGTCACTGTTATGATTATAATTTAAAAAAACAGAGGGTGTGAGCTGAACACGCGCGTTCTAAGTCAAACTTCTTTGCGTTTTGTCACTGAAATTGTGTTTTAATTTTCATGATTTACATTGAATTAAAAACTTGAGAGTGACGACATTTAGATACTTTACAATACAAAATATATGTATCTTACTTTAGTTATTATAAGTCAATTATATCATGTATTCCAAGTGATAGTATGGAAATTTCAACACAAAAATAAATTAGACTCTCAAACCTCTTTCATTGAATTAAAATCATCACCATCACAAATACAATTTCTGTGACAAACCAGTGACAAAACAAAGAAGTTTCACTTACAATGCGCGTGCTCAGCACACACAATATTTTTTTGGTATGGGAAGCAATGGTTTTGCTGCCTATTGGTTAATGTAATGTTATTAGTTCCCATAAGTAGATATACACAACACGCGTAAAAACAAAAAAAATATTATAATAATAATCACCGATAGGTAAATGTATGAACAAGTGCATTGGTAATACAATTACTTATGTTTGTATTGTGGTTTTATTAATTGTTATTCACTTTTTACATTAGAACTTTTCACCCACGTAGGTGAAGTCCCACTTACATTTTGATGATACGCCTCCCACAGGAGAAAGAAACGGTGCACCGCCAACATAAAAAATGCAAAGGCGGAAATTGTGACTAAGAAAAATTTATTGGAGCATAGTAGTGTAGTCCTGGCGAATCCTCTGACGCGTTTCACGCCGAAGCGCTCTGTCAAAGGGCTTCGGCGTGAAACGCGTCAGAGGATTCGCCAGGACTACACTACTATGCTCCAATAAATTTTTCTTAGTCGCAATTTCAGCCTTTGCCTTTTTTATTTTGGCGGTGCACCGTTTCTTTCTCCTGTGGGAGGAGTATCATCGTATGCAGTGTTGCTTCCGGTAGCACGCCGGGTTGCTGTACCAGCTGAGCAGTTCAGGCACCGCCGGATACAGATCATCCACCAGGTCGGAGGAGTCACCTGGTGGACTGCGGTGTGCCTGCTCGACGGAGGATTACATTGCACACGGGCTCGGCTGCATTCTCTTCACTAACCGTGAGTCACTCCATTTTCAATATCTCTAGAGCTCTGGTGAGAGCCAATTGTTAAGAGAGACTGTTTACTTTCACTGGCTAACATTGAAGATTAGCCGTTGCCCTATCCATATACACTCACTATATGAGCATGACTCGGCAACCGTGTTGACTTTTTGAGCGCCGGATTGGTGAACTTCTTGGTTTACCTTATAACCACTTACATTTTGATTTGGGGGGGAGGTGGCGGGGGCACCAGACACAATTAAAGCACTTCTGAAAATGTACACCTTTTAATGTCAGAGTTTTTTTTTCTCACACGTTTTTTCTGTGAGAGAAAACAGCATCCATTTTAAATGTGGTCAAAGTTCAACATATACACACGCAGATATCTCCTTGTACAATTACAAAACCATTTCAGCTACCATAATGTATTGAAACGTTAAACCGGTCATACACTAGATATATTTATTTCACATTTTATATATGGGGTCAGGACTGCTGATAGGGGGGGACAGCCTGGACTGCTGTCCCGGGCCCGGCCAGTCAAGAGGCTCCCTGCCGGAAACCCTATAGTTCTCTCTGTAAAGGAAAGACAGGCCCTCCCCTTTGCTGCCCACCCACCCCCCTTCCCTCCTGCAGGACGGAAGGGCCCTCCCCTTTGCTGCCCACCCACCCCCCTTCCCTCCTGCAGGACGGAAGGGTCCTCCCCTTTGCTGCCCACCCACCCCCCTTCCCTCCTGCAGGACGGAAGGGTCCTCCCCTTTGCTGCCCACCCACCCCCCTCCCCTCCTGCAGGACGGAAGGGTCCTCCCCTTTGCTCGACACTGCCCATCGATCCCTCCCTTCCCCAGCCCCTTTGGCGGGCCTCTGTGGGCCTGCTGGGCTCTGCCTTTTGCTGGCCATACTGCTCCAACAGGCCCATCCAAGCGCCCCAGGTAAACTACCAGGCTCCCCTTATACCACCCTCCAAGACCCCTTACCCTCCCCAAGGGGAGAGGGGGCTTGTTTGGGTGCTGTGGGGTTCTTATTTGTGTGTGTGTGTGTGTTTGGGAAGGGAGGCTTATTAGTGTGTGTGTGTGTGTGTGTGTGTGTGTGTGTGTGTGTGTGTGTGTGTGTGTGTGTGTGTGTGTGTGTGTGTGGTGTGTGTGTGTGTGTGTGTGTGTGTGTGTGTGTGTGTGTGTGTGTGTGTGTGTGTGTGTGTGTGTGTGTGTGTGTGTGTGTGTGTGTGTGGTGGGTGTGTGTGTGTGTGTGTGTGGTGTGTGTGTGTGTGTGTGTGTGTGTGTGTGTGTGTGTGTGTGTGTGTGTGTGTGTGTGTGTGTGTGTGTGTGTGTGGTGTGTGTGTGTGTGATACTCCACAGTTTCACATTTGCTGAGACTGGGATGGAAACTCCAGGCCAGAGTTTACAGGGGTTCTGGTTTTCACTCACCTGCTCTCCTCATTGAGGAACAGGAATATATTGCAGTTGCTTCACTCTCTTAGGCTGCATCCCCACTGGCGCTGAGCGTGTTGAGCGCACGGTGCTTGCCGCTTTTACTTACATATGTCTATATGTGGAAGTCCCCATACACGCGGTGCGAGCGCGCACCCTCACCCTAGCTTGGCGCTTGAATAAACAAAAAAAAATTGACTTTCAAGTGCGCTCAACTTGCCCGCAATGCCCCCCCCCCCTTCCGCGCTTTCAAAATAGGCAGGACACCTGCCGCTCATTCTGAGGCCTGGGACATAGTGTGTTATAAGCGCACTGAGGCGCGCTCCTGCTCTGCCTCGCCTGCTGAAAATGGGGCTTTTCCCTGTCCTTGCAGGCGAGGCAGTGAGCGCGCTCGCGGGGCGGGGGTGGAGCGGGAGGCGGGGCTAGTCCCCCGCTCCCATTGGATGGGAGCGGTCACGTGACCGCTCCTCCGCTTCCCCGAGCAGCAAATTTCAAAACTGCCTGTCTCGGCAAAGTTTCTCAGCCTCCGCACACATCAGCGCGCATGCGGAGGGAGAAACTATAGCCGCGCTGAAGACAGATGCAGGGGCTTTGTGCATCTGCTCAGCGCGGCTCAGCCCGCCTCAGCGAGCTTAAAACTCACTATGTCCCAGGCCTTAGAGAGTTGGTGACGTCACCGCTCTCAAGCTTGAGCGTGGTCAGCACCAGCGGGGCCGCAGCCTTAGAGCCTGGAGGCTGGGAGGAAGCTGCTCCCCAGGATCCCGTTTGGGGTAGATAGCCCCCCCACCACATGTTGCAGCATCTAAAGGATCTATTGGGACGCTCCCCCACATGTTGCAGCATCTAAAGGATCTATTGGGACGCTGTCCCCACTGACAGTTAAGGATTCAATGTTATATCTGTGTTTTATTTAAAGTTGGTAACTGACTTACCAAGCCAACATTACAGATAGGGATATGCATGTGAGTTAGACTCCTGACAGGAGTAGATATTTGTTTTTATGATTTCTTTTGTTTCTTAAAGTAATTGTGTTTAAAATATTTAGTGTCACTAATGGAAAAATAAACCGCTGAAGGTTGAGGGCTAGGTGCCCCTTGTGTGTATAAACGTGTTTGTCCACCTTTTCTACAAATTAAACCCTAGAAGACTGTCGTGAAGAGCCTGGGCAAATGGCAGCGCTACACAAAGGGAGCGTTTGCCACAGTGTGTTTGGGGAGGGTGGCTTGTTTGTGTGTGTGTTTGGGGAGGGGGGCTTATTGTGTGTGTGTGTGTGTGTGTGTGTTTGGAGGGGGGATTATTGTGTGTGTGTGTGTGTGTTTGGGGAGGGGGGCTTATTGTGTGTGTGTGTGTGTGTATTGGGGAGGGGAGCTTATTGTGTATGTGTGTGTGTGTGCACGTGTATTGGGCAGGGGGGTTATTGAGTGTGAGGAGGGGGGAGAAATATATGGGGGAGGGAAAGGTTTGGAGAGGTGGGGGTGTAAGAGAGAGGGGGGAAGGAAAGGGTGACGGGGTTGAGAACGAGGAGGTTTGTGCGAAGGGGGGAGTGTAAGAGAAACCGGGGGGGGGGGGGGGGTACTCGCAAGGCCACCGACACGTTTGTGGGGGGTCCCAGTGGAAACTTTAGTCCTGGGCCCTGGGAAAGCTGTCTGCGCCCCTGAATATGGTGTATACAGTATGTCTAAAATCTATAGAGTTAGAGGTATCTGCTAAGTAATTACTGAACCACTGACTTTTGTCATCTTTCTGTACTGAATATATTGTGCTTTGGATACACATCGCTGTCAGAAGACTGAGATGTTTTGAACAATGCCATTTAAATACAGAATAACATTTTCATAGCACTCTTGCAAAATGACTATTTTGTAGGAATCAGTGATCAGTGAAGCGTAACTGAAGCATCTACTGTACATAATGATTTAAAGTTACTGTCCCTTCCAATTTGTTTTTTGTGATTTCACATGAACGGTAGAAGACCCATGACATTTAATGTTTGCAATGATGTTCCTAGAAGGCTGGCTGTTATGGAACTGGTGCGCTGCATGTTGCTATGTTAAGTACAGCCTTTTGTGAGGGTATAGCTCAGGCCTGCACAACATGCGGCCCGCACTCACTGTGCGGCCCGCGGCGGCGGCGGCTTTCCCCCTCCTCCCTCCCCCGAGTCCGCTCTCCCTCCCCGAGCCCGCTGTCCCTGCCCGAGCCGAGTCCGCTCTCCCTGCCCGAGCCCGCTCTCCCTCCCCGAGCCCGCTCTCCCTCCCCGAGCCGAGCCCGCTCTCCCTCCCCGAGCCCGCTCTCCCTCCCCGAGCCTTGCCCGCTCTCCCTCCCCGAGCCCGCTCTCCCTCCCCGAGCCGAGCGCGCTCTCCCTCCCCGAGCCCGCTCTCCTTCCCCGAGCCCGCTCTCCCTCCCCGAGCCGAGCCCGCTCTCCCTCCCCGAGCCCACTCTCCCTCCCCGAGCCGAGCGCG
>NW_027456609.1:0-15097 GCF_040206685.1 Ascaphus truei | reverse complement strand
TGCAGTTTAATGTATTGTATTGTATTTTATTGTATGTCTTTATTTATATAGCGCCATTAATGTACATAGCGCTTCACAGTAGTAATACATGTGGTAATCAAATAATTAACAGATCATATAAATAACAGATCATGGGAATAAGTGCTTCAGACAAAAAAGTAACATTGAAGAAGAGGAGTCCCTGCCCCGAGGAGCTTACAGTCTAATTGTTAGGTAGGGAGAACGTACAGAGACTGTAGGAGGGAGTTCTGGTAAGTGCGTCTGCAGGGGGCCAAGCTTTACACTGGCGACACACTTTATTCGAGCTCGGCTAGTCCCACGAATTCGGGTATACCCGGGTGTATTGAGGTTTGTGACTGTTTTCTGCCCGAGTGCATTGGGTTATTTTTTAGGCAGGGATTGAAGCATTTTATTCCCAATGGCTGCAATACTGCACAGTATATATATATATTCTGCATTACAATTCATGAATTTATGCCATCTGGTAGACACGCGAAGCATTGCAGCCTATTAAATCCTAATCATTATCATTTAACAGATCAGCCGCCCGTCAGCCAGGCATGAACCCAGGCTGGGAAGGCAAACGCAACGGGGCTTGTCAGAGGTGAGGAGCGGCGCATTCCAGGTATCTGCCAGGTACATACTGGGTATTTGCTCGAATAAAGTGTGTCGGTGCAGTATGTATCATGTGTTCAGAATATTCACAGTGCTATTCATATGCTTCTTTAAGCAAGTGTGTCTTAAGGTGGGTCTTAAAGGTGGATAGAGAGGGTGCTAGTCAGGTACTGAGGGGAAGGGCATTCCAGAGGTGTGGGTCAGTCAGTGAAAAAGGTTTAAGGCGGGAGAGGGCTTTAGATACAAAGGGGGTAGAAAGAAGACATCCTTGAGAAGAACGCAAGAGTCGGGATGGTGCATAATGAGAAATTAGGGCTGAGATGTAAGGAGGGGCAGAAGCGTGTAACGCTTTAAAAGTGAGTAGAAGAATGGAGTGTGAGATGCGGGATTTGATCGGAAGCCAGGAGAGGGATTTCATGAGGGGAGATGCTGAGACAGATCTAGGAAAGAGTAGAGTGATTCTGGCAGCAGCGTTTAGGATAGAGTGTAGGGGAGAAAGGTGAGAGACAGGAAGGCCGGACAGCAGGAGGTTACAGTAATCAAGACAGGAGAGAATGAGGGCCTGAGTGAGAGTTTTAGCAGTCGAGCAACAGAAGAGAGGACCTATCTTTGTTATATTGCGGAGGAAAAAGCGACAGGTTTTATAAATGTTTTGAATGTGAGGGGCGAATGTGAGAGAGAAGTCGAGTGTGACCCCTAGGCAGCGTGCTTGGGCTACTGGGTGAATGATCGTAGTTCCAACACTAATGTGGTAGGTGGTTGTAAGGGCCAGGTTTGGGAGGAAATATGAGGAGCTCTGTTTTAGCCATGTTGAGTTTAAGGCGACGGAGGGCCATCTAGGATGATAAAGAAGAGACATTCAGAAACTTTGGTTTGTACAGCAGGTGTAAGGTCAGGTGTTGAAAAATATGTTTGTGTGTCATCAGCATAGAGGTGATAATTAAACCCAAAAGATATTATTAGGTCACCTAGAGAGAGTGTGTACAGAGAAAAGAGAAGAGGTCCCAGGACAGAGCCCTGGGGGACCCCTACAGATCAATAGAGGAGGAGGAGGTGTTAGCAGAAGAGACACAAAGTACGATGGGAGAGGTAGGATGAGATCCAGGAAAGAGATTTGTTCCGAATACCAAGAGTATGGAGTATGTGAAGGAGAAGATGATGGTCCACGGTGTCAAATGCTGCAGAGAGGTCGAGTAATATGAGCAGAGTGTAATGACCTCTGTATTTGGCAGCATGGAGGTCGGCAGTTATTTTAGTGAGGGCTGTTTCCATGGAGTGAGCAGAGCGGAAGCCAGATTGTAGAGGGTCTAGGAGAGAATAGGTGTTGAGAAAATGGAGCAAGCGAGAGAATACAAGACGTTCAAGGAGTTAAGAGGCAAAAGGCAGGAGGGAGACAGGTCGATAGTTAGAAAGACAGGTAGGGTCAAGCTCGCTGTTTTTGAGTAATGATATGACTGTTGCATGTTTGAAGGAGGATGGAAAGGTTCCAGAGCAGAGGGAGGAGTTAAAAATGTGTGTGAGCGTAGGGATTATAGTAGGAGCAAGAGGTTTTAGGAGATGGGAGGGAATGGGTTCAAGAGGGCAAGTGGTAGAGGGAGAAGAGGCGATCAACAGCGATACAGCCTCCTCTGAGACAGTGGAAAAAGAGTCAAGGAATGCAGGAGGGGAGTTAGGAAGAGGTGTAGGATGGGAGGAAGAAACAGAGGGGATGTTCTGACGTATGGATTCCACCTTTTCCTTAAAATAGTCAGCAAAGTCCTGAGCGGAGATGGAGGAAGGAGAGGCAGCTCAGGGTGGTTTGAGTAGAGTATCAAAGACAGAGAACAGTTGGCGTGGGTTAGACTTGTGCATGTTGATTAGTGAAGAAAAGTAGGCTTGTTTACCTTGCGATAGGGCAGAGTTGAAACAGGATAGCATAAATTTGTAGTGAAGGAAGTCTGCGAGAGTATGAGATTTCCTCCAGAGGCATTCAGAGGAATGAGTGGAGGAATGCAGCATGCGCGTGTGGGAATTTATCCAGGGTCTAGGGTTAGAAGGGCGAGTGCGGCAGAGAGAAAGCGGGGCATGTAGATCAAGGGAGGAGGACAAGGCAGAGTTGTAGTTCCTAACCAGGTTGTCAGGGTCTGTAGCAGAGCTGAGAGAGGAGAGAGAGGAGCGTAAAGTGGACACAAAGTCAGGTAAGTGAATAGAGCGCAGGTTTCTCCAGAACGGGGGGGTATATGGAGGTGGAGAATGGAGAAGCGAGATAGAGAGAATGAGATGAGGTGATGGTCAGAGAGAGGAAAAGGGGAAATGGAGAAATCAGAGAGAGAAGTTTTTAGTGAAAACCAGGTCTAAGTAGTGGCCATCCTTGTGGGTGCTGGCTGCAGTCCACTGTTGAAGGCCGAAAGAAGAGGTTAAAGAAAGAAAGCGGGAAGCCCAAGGGAGAGAGGGGTCATCAATGTGGCAATTGAAGTCCCCAATGAGAAGAACAGGGGAGTATGAGAAGAGGAAAAAAGAGAGCCAGGATTCAAAGTGAGAGAGGAAGGCAGAAGGGAGATGAATAGAGGTAGGTGGGCGATAGATGACCGCCACATGGACAGGGAGAGGAGAGAAAATCTGGACAGTGTGAGCCTCAAAGGAGGGAAAAGCAAGAGATGGAGGAATAGGAAGGGTTTGGTAATGGCAGAGTGAGGAGAGCAGGAGCCCCATGCCTCCACCCCTGCCATCAGTGCGCAGAGTGTGGGAGAAGGAAAGGCAACATAGGAGAGGGCAGCTTCCAGAGCAGAGTCAGACTGAGTGAGCCAGGTCTCAGTTATCTATATATATGTCTCAAATAATGTTTGTGTGTGTATGTGTGCTGGACAGCTCATTGGCCTGCGGGCCAGTCAGGGAGAAGAGACACACATGCACACTCTCCTTACACCATGACCGCGTGTGCCTCTGACCAACACCGCACACCATGAGCACACACACACACACACACACACAGTGTGTGTGTGTGTGTGTGTGGTGGGAAGGACGACAGTGTGTGTGTGTGGGGGGGACGACGACAGTGTGTGTGTGTGGGGGGGGCAGTGTGTGTGTGTGTGGGGGGGGACAGTGTGTGGGGGGACAGTATGTGTGGGGGACCCTGTGTGTGTGTTTAGAACACTGTAGGGGGGGAATGGAGCTGCACGGGAGGGGGAACACAAACAGAGAAGGGGGAGCGGAGGAACAGACAGGGGGAGTGGAGAGAGAGGGGGGTGTGGGAAATTGTACTCCCTGGCAACGCCGGGTCTCTCAGCTAGTAGCAAATAAGAGCAGAGAGAGAAAAAAGTCATGTACAGAGAGGAACTTGTTAGAAAGGGAGCGAGCATGCCAAAGGGCACAGGAGAAAGGGAGAGAGGAGGGAGGGTGGCAGGGGATGGCTATGAGGTTGGAGGAGTTGACACCAGAGGGAGTAGATTTTGCAATTGGCAGGCGAGGAAGAGCGCATGTAGGAATAGGGCAGGAACCAGGATTGGGAGAGATATCCCCAGAAGCAAGGAGGAGAAGCATAGATAGAAAGAGAATGTATGAGGATGATTTGTAAGGGTGTTTTTTAGTGCAGGGGATATAGCTGTGTGGTGTCAGAGGGCGCAGGTAAGAAAGGAGTTCATGTGAACAGAGAAGTGGTGAAGAAAGGAGAGATGGAGATATATGAATAGAGTTAGAGACATAATGAGGCTGGTAAAAAGAAGTGGATAATTTGAGAAGAAGTGAAGTCACAGCAAATATAAATGGTAAAGGCAGCATCACAGCAGTAATGATGCAGTCTGGTATAGATGATATCCTCCTTTCCAGCGTTGTTCAAATGCAGGAATCAGGGCCAGTTGGGGGTGTCCACTTCTTCACTACTTTTGAACTTCCTATTAAACTTCAGTTGTTCAGTAGTCCTGCCACTTATAATGTGCCACTTGGAGATGTGCTGCATAGTGAATACAGAAGCAGTGAATAATTACTGTTCTGCATGTTCTTTTGCATACATTGCATTATGCATATTTCTGACACATTGTCTCAATAAAAAGTACGTTCTCACTGCCTAAGCGCTGGCGATATAGTATTAGTGATTAGACCGATAAATAAAATCTGATAGTAGCATGTTTTACATTTTTCAACCTTGAGTGAATTTGCCTCTATGTTTTCCTTAAGCTTACAGTATGGTCTTAGCTGATATGAAACTACTATGAACAATCTTTATTATCATTACATTTTGTGAAGCGATTTGCAAGGTTTGTATCTATATATACTACGTTGTGTGTGTGTGTGTGTGTGTGTGTGTGTGTGTGTGTGTGTGTGTGTGTGTGTGTGTGTGTGTGTGTGTGTGTGTGTGTGTGTGTGTGTGTACTGTACATTAAAGAGAAAGTATTACTGTCTACTTTATAGTAAATGTAATATAGTTATCTGATTTGAGTTTACAGATACTGAAATGTAATGCAAAATATAATTTAAGGATAAAACTGAAGTTATATGCAGTAACTCTAATGTGCCTTTTCATTAGCTGAACAGTAACCTGAAACATGTTCATTTTACACCTTCTTCTGGAGAGGAGATTGTCTTTACTAAGGACGGGGATGTTCCTGGACTTTATGACATTATAAACTGGATCACTACCTCTGACCCTACTGTGACTGGTATCAAAGTTGGAAGCTTCAACTCCTCAGCACCTGTCGGTCAGCAACTCACTATCACCGATAATGACATTCAATGGAACCCAAATGTTACTCTGGTAAGAAGGGAGGCAAAGGTGACATTCTCAGAGGAAAGAAGATACTCAGCATGTTAAGTTATCACATTGTGTATGCCACTTACACTAAAAAAGGAAGAGACATGAAAGAGAGAATGAAAACCTTTATATGTAGGAATTGAAGTAGAAGGTGTTACATATAGAGAGATATTCTTTGTCTTTATGAGACCAGAAGAATAAGGAACATTATGTTATCTTTTGTTTCCTGTAACCTATTCTGTTCCTTATATTGGAGCCGGATGTCCAGTCTCCGAACTCTCCATTGTAAACACTGTACACTGAAGGTTACCTGTTAAATCAAATAAAATGTCAACCATTGTTGCAAATTCCAAATGAATACAATTTATCCCCATCAATGCTTCATTAACTACTACAGTAAAAAAAAGGATTGAGATTAGAACACACATTTAGGGTAAGAATTCCCAGCAACACCTATTGTTTTTCTTGTTTTAACCATCAATATGTTATTACTGAAGGTCACATACACATCAATCTATAACATTGTAGTGGGAGCTTAAGTAATACTTTACAATTAGAAATATGTATACAAACCAAAATTGGAGATACCATCATCCTAAATATGTTTTTATTTCTCTTGTTGACATGTAGGCAGGAAAATACCAGCCATCTAACTATCACCCTGTCTCTCTCCTGCCTTTTGCCTCTAAAATTCATAAATGTCTTCCTATATACTGTATGTTCTTTCCTTAGCTTCTATACTTTCCTAAAACTTCTACAATCAGATTTGCACACTGCTCACTCAACTGAAACAGCACTCACCAAAGTAGCAAATAGTATCCCCCTTGCTGAATCCTAAGGACATTACTCATTCTTCTTGACCTGGCTCATGACATTGTTACTATTAACTACCACCCATCCTCCCCAGGGCCACAGACAGCTTTCCCAGGGCCAAGGACTAAAATTTCCACCAGGGCCCCCACCCACATGTCGGTGCACTTGCAAGAACCCCCCCCCCCCTGTTTTCTCTAACACTCCCCCCCTTCTCAAACTTACCTCCTCACTTTCTCCACCCATCACCCTTTTCCTCCCCCCCATATTATAATATATATTATATAATATATATTATAATAAAAATGTTTACATATATATATATATATATAGTCGAGTCCCCTACCTTGCTCTGGTGCAGGGAACTTGCCAGTTGCTCTTTGGGACCCCGCACAATCTGAGGGAACACGGTGGTCATTCCGGAGCTCGGCACTTGTGCAGTGGCAATCAGCGCAGCAGCCATCTTAAATTGCCTTGAAGGGCTTTGCAGGACTACAAGTCCCAGAAGGATGCAATGGTAAAGGTGTTAACCAGGCTCACTAATAAATGTTAAGCCCACTTGGTTACCCCTGAACCATGTTAAGGTCGTAGAGTGTCAGCTCTTAGACCCAGATGTCGGAAATGCATTGCAGAGACTGTGTGCAAATTATGCAACATTAAAGATGTTTGTGTGTTTTGCCTTTCTCGTTGTGAGGAATCGCCATCCTGGCGGTCATGGACCGTCTCCTCACCTCACTGGTCCTTCGGCAACAAACACTCAAAATGCACATTCGTCTGGTCCTGTGACGCACACGCGTGCGGACCTTGCGCGGTCTGATCCGGTATTTGCGGACCCTGGCACCACCCCTCGCTCTGATGCATGACGCGGGCGCTCATCCAGCCTTCCCACTGTTGTGCGGTTTAAGCCCCGCCCTCGCTCTGTTGATCAACAGAACCAACTTGGCAGTAATGCGAGCTCCAAGCTCCGCCCCCGCTCTGACATCAAGCGGAACCGGATTGGGAGTATCGCGCATTCTAAGACCTGCCATCTAACCTCTGTGACATGCGCGGGTCGCAATCAATCTCACCCTGATCAGGCTGCATCCTACGGCACACCTGTGTGCACCAGCAGCCTATGGGATTTCACTTCCTGGTTCTGCCATGGATTGCCATTGGTGGGTCCTCCTATATATACCCTTCACTTGCATCTTACCTTTGCTGAGCATAGTCTAGTGTGGCACCGTGCCTTGCTGCATCCTGTTCCTGAGACCCTGCCTTGCCTTGTCTGCCTGTTTAACCTCTTGTTGTCTGAAACCTGCTAGTTCTTGGACTCCGCTTCTCTCCACTCCTGATCCGGCGTGCATGACCATTCTCCAGTCTCCAGTCCTGACCTTTGCTAAGTACTCTGACGATCCGACTATCTCCAATCTTGAACCTGGCTACGCACCCCGACGATCCGCAACTCTCCTCTCCTGAACTTGGCAAGTACCCAACTACTCTTCCATCTCCAATTCTGACCTGGCTTAAACCACTACACTACATCCTAGGCCAGCCCGCTTGGCGGTGGGTTGGCGTTTCTCAATTCCCTACCTCAGCACCGCGGTCGCGCTTCGTTTGTGATGAGCTACGCGTTACACTTGAGGTGCTTGGACCAGGAGATTCCTAGGCTGTAAGCTTCAGGATGGGTTTTCCAGGGAAAGTCTTTACAGAATGTGTCTATTTATCGGGGTTCCCAAGTTACAGGATACCCCAAAAGATGTATCTGGGAATCAAGTAAGAATCTCTGATACATACATGGTGCAGTATTCCTAAATCCAGTGTGGAATGGAACGGGGACAACTCACTGGTGCAGTATTCCTAGATTTTGCAAAGGCTTTTGACACAGTTGATCATGCTATCCTGCTTAACAAACTCCAGAGCTCTGGAATAGGGAAGCATGCTTTAAACTGGTTTCAGTCCTACCTATCAGGAAGATCCCAACATGTGTCCATCTCAGGCTCTAACTCGAACCCCCTGGACATCACCTGTGGTGTCCCGCAAGGCACTGTTCTGGGGCCCCAACTCTTCTCAGTGTTCATTAATGATCTTCCCACAGCTTGTAAGGAAGCCTCAATACACATGTATGCAGACGACACAATCCTATATGCACACAGCCATAGCCTCTCTGACCTTCAACACATACTTCAGTCTGACTTTTTGAGACTCGAAAACTGGATTTCCCAAAACAAACTGTTTTTAAACACTGAAAAGACTGTAACAATGGTATTTGGGACCAAGACTAAATTTTTAAAGCTTCCAGCGACTGAGCTCCTGATTAGAATCAACGCTAACACCACCCTTACCCCTGTCACTAGTTTTAAATATCTGGGCTTATGGTTTGACTCCCACTTAACATTCGGAATGCACATTGATACCCTGACAACCAAGATTTATGCCAAACTAGGGGTACTTTACAGGAACAAATCCTCCCTAAGTCTCCTGGTCAGAAAGCGTATCGCACAGCAGATGCTAATGCCAATTATTGACTATGGAGACAAAGTATATGGCTCGGCATCTCAAACGCACCTTAGCAAACTTGACACCCTCTACAATTCAATTTGTCGTTTGGTTCTCCAATGCAACTACAACACACATCACTGCGAAATGCTCAAAGAACTAGATTGGTCATCACTAGAGTCTAGGCGCAAAGTTCACCTTTCCTGTCTTGCCTTTAAATTCTTTATGGGCAAGCTACCCAGCTATCTGAGCAAGCTCCTCACCCCTATCACTTGCAGCACTTATCACCTGAGATCAGACTCCAAAAGACTATTCATGGTCCCAAGGCTCAACAAAGTATCCGGACGTTCCTCCTTCTCCTACCGTGCACCCCAAAACTGGAACAACCTACCAGAGACTCTCACATCCACCACCAGTTTAAGTTCTTTCAAATCTAAGGCTGTCTCACATTTTAATCTGGTCTGTAACTGTTTCATACGCCCATAATATATATTTTCTTTAACTGTGCACACAATGTCTTGTATAAAATGTATACCCTGTTCATTTATGTAACTGTATTTGTAACCATGTATTATTTGTCTTACTCTGTGCCCAGGACATACTTGAAAACGAGAGGTAACTCTCAATGTATTACTTCCTGGTAAAATATGTTAGAAATAAATAAATAAATAAACATCAACGCACATTGCTCTGGGCAAACTCCGACCCTGAAAACGTTTTTGCGACTCACCGCCAGGATTTCTGCTGCAGCATAATCCAGACAAAGTAAATGGGGCAGGAAGGGTTTAATGCATATCTGCAATATACAGGGGGGTCTCTAGTGTAAGGGGTTATACCCAGATACATGCCCAGGTACACTGAACCTATTATAGGGGTTCAGGGGATGCTCCAGCTATATGATAAAGGTGTGAGTGTTTTTTGTGTGTAAAAAATGTAAAAGTCATTTCTAGAATGTATGAAAAAAAGGGGTTAACCGGCGCCAAAGAGGGTAAATACCAGTCCTGTTGTGACAGTCCAAATACAGTCCTTGGGATGATGAATAGTGATGATTCTCACCTCAGCAGTGCATATGTGAAAAAAGAGAGAAAAGAGAAAGAAAAATAATAATGCAGTAAATCAACACAGGGGGGGAGGGGGGGGGAATACACAGATACTAACAAAAAAACAACAAACAAGACATACAAACATAAAACACTAGCACGGCCTAAATATTAATAAAAAGCATATTTATTGGTGTGGAAATGTGCATAAACCGCATCCGGAGGGGAAAAATTGCAACCCTACTCACAAAATGCTGGAAAGGTACAGGCAGATCTGCTGTATGCAGCTGGGCTCTCAAGATGGCGACCGGAGCACTTGTGCTGGCGTCCACACGTGACTAGGAAGCCAGGCAGATGACTCAGATGACGAGGCCTCTGGGCGGACGTGACGTCACCCCCGTTGTGTGTTCTCCACCGGCTCACAGGACTCCAGTCCTCCAGTCCTCATCAACAGCCGCAATATCGCCGTACCTCGGTTCAAAACACTTGTTGGAGACTGCAGAGTTTCTCCTTTGGAACTGCAGACTTCACCACACTGAAACACTCTAAAAACTTGAAACTTCCCGACGCGTTTCGTACGCATGCGCGTACTTCTTCAAGGGAAGTACGCGCATGCGTACGAAACGCGTCGGGAAGTTTCAAGTTTTTAGAGTGTTTCAGTGTGGTGAAGTCTGCAGTTCCAAAGGAGAAACTCTGCAGTCTCCAACAAGTGTTTTGAACCGAGGTACGGCGATATTGCGGCTGTTGATGAGGACTGGAGGACTGGAGTCCTGTGAGCCGGTGGAGAACACACAACGGGGGTGACGTCACGTCCGCCCAGAGGCCTCGTCATCTGAGTCATCTGCCTGGCTTCCTAGTCACGTGTGGACGCCAGCACAAGTGCTCCGGTCGCCATCTTGAGAGCCCAGCTGCATACAGCAGATCTGCCTGTACCTTTCCAGCATTTTGTGAGTAGGGTTGCAATTTTACCCCTCCGGATGCGGTTTATGCACATTTCCACACCAATAAATATGCTTTTTATTAATATTTAGGCCGTGCTAGTGTTTTATGTTTGTATGTCTTGTTTGTTGTTTTTTTGTTAGTATCTGTGTATTCCCCCCCCCCCCTCCCCCCCTGTGTTGATTTACTGCATTATTATTTTTCTTTCTCTCTTTTTTCACATATGCACTGCTGAGGTGAGAATCATCACTATTCATCATCCCAAGGACTGTATTTGGACTGTCACAACAGGACTGGTATTTACCCTCTTTGGCGCCGGTTAACCCCTTTTTTTCATCTGTTTCCCTGACTGGTTGTACCACCAGTCTTTCACCTGGCTGCCTGAACATTCATTCATTAGTATTCCTAGCGCTGTTTTGCACCTATTCTTTTTTTCTGGCATTTCTAGAATGTGTCAAGGATGAGACTAGTGAGTGTAGGCAGTATTGTCATGGGATACAAGGTCTTATTAACACCTTAATACCGGGATTCTGGATTGCACAAAAGGAGGGTAAAATAAATTGTAATTTATTTCCTTTTAAGACAAACACACAATCCTTCACAATTACAATCAATTTACACTTACTGGGATGTGGAACCAAAATATAATGTCCACAGAATAAATAACAGGCAAACAAAGTCTCTAGACACCACTGCGCAGGAGCGGGGTGGTGCGCGAATAGAGCTGTGCGAAAGTCCTTGGCTAGGGGCGCGGAATCCTTATAGGATTAGTTCAGGAATCATTAGTTCAAGCGAAATCTGGAAGAGGGGTGCAATCCTTGGTTACGATGTTTTAACCCCTCACACTCCGGAAATTCGCTGAAGCTGGAACGGACCTTGGTTGAATCTTAAGATGTTTCTTAGCTGAATCTTAGTTGAATCTCTCTCATAAACAGTCTGCAGGCATTCTTATAGGCTTATGACTCCTATCTTTAACCTGTACAGCCAATCCCCCCGTTGGAATAACTTTTCCCACCTATCCCAGACTTGCCAGTAGCTCATAAACCTGGCAGAGGTGGCTTCCCGGTCTGCTAAGGGCATGTGCTAACTTAGCACCTATGCTGCTTAGCATACGGGACCCAACCCCTTACCTAGCGACAGTAAGTTTGGGCATCGGCTACCATTTGTTGCTAGCCAGGATTTTACACCGGTACAGGGTATTTTACTGTATCCCGCCCTCCTTAACACTTTAGGGTCTCTGAGGCTTTCAACTTCAGACTCCTCTAGACATTGGAGCGGCAGCCCAGCAGGGTTCCCTTTGAAGTACGGAGTTGGAAATCTCTCAGCTCATTTATCCCAAACATATGCGCATGTTAATGGATTCACTGCCAGGCTGACAGGAAAGTGTTCCTATCTTCGTATTTTAAAATACCTAAAACAAGGCTTATTATCATATGTGGCTTCTATCTGAGTTGCTTGTCATTATAACATGATGTATGTGTATGATTATCTCTTAGCCCTCTGCATTTCAAAAATTAAAGTGCTAGCTCACTCCTAAAGTAAGTTAGCCCCTTAATTGAATGTGCTCGTTATGTCTTGTATATAATGTATACCCTGCTCATTATGTAACTGTATTTGTAAACATGTATTATTTGTCTTAACTCTGTGCCCAGGACATACTTGAAAACGAGAGGTAACTCTCAATGTATTACTTCCTGGTAAAATATTTTATAAATAAATAAATGTGGTCTGTGATTTGTTGTGTAAATGGTTTGCGGTGAGAAGCCGGCATACAATGTTGCATTGCTTGTCTGAATCAATAACTGCAGAAGCACGTTACCAATTGACCTTAATTGGCTAACGAGACCGCAGGATACATTGTTGCAATCCACCACTTCAACTGGACAAGCCACTTATCCACTTGAGTTTGTGGTTAAGGATTTCCCTGAGCGTTTTGCGGTTTAGGAAGTGATTCAGGGCTACAATGCAGCCGCTCACCGCAGGCACGCTTATTCAATTAACTCTTTCTAAAGCGATATAAGCACCCTCTGCTTAATGGGCACATTCTACACAATACAGTACATATTAACAGGACCACAGCTAGATTCTGAGCTGCAGAACTGACACTCCATTTCTACGATATGACTCAGGGGACATCACAGGTGATATACAGGGAATACATGGCATTACAGTGAATATACAGTTAACCCCTTCACCCCCAGTAAGGCTTAGGAGCATCCAGCCAGGCATAATATCTTTATTATTGGTCTGGTTACCCCTTCACCATCACATGTATATCCCCTTACTTCATCCCTGACACCAGAATAGGGACTTAAACATTTTTATCACACAAGATACAGGACACAGTATATTTTATTAAAGAGTTATGTTGAATAGTTTTATGCACAGATAACCTGTGAGTGAACTGTGGGACTTCCAGGTCCTGGATTCTGAGGTGCACATTCACTGCCAAACTTGGCGCCTCTGGGTCTGTGCAGAGTCCGGACTTGAAAGCCTCAGGGATGCTAAGGTGTTTGACCAGGAGGGATACTGCAGTCATGCTTGAGTGCCCAAGAAGTCATGGCAGGATTCAGAGATTTTGAGTCCAAAACTTTTCTAAGTTCCGCTTTTTGAGAACGTAGCGGTCGAGTCTGGCATTACATGCCGAAATCAGTTCCCGGAGTTTTGTGAGCACCTCCCGGTCATTGGAAAGGGCTCGTACAGAGGTCATTTTCATTTTCATGAATTTCATTTTTTAGGACAAGTTTAATTGTAGCCCCGTTTCCAGTATGTGTGTTAACCCTGTAAAATGTGTTACATTGTGTGTATGTCTTTTCCTGAAATAAATTACAATATATTTTACCTCCTTGCTTTGCTCAATCAAATGATCCTGGTATAAAAAGGTGTTAATAAACCTGTTCTCCCGTGACAAAGGACATGCGAGATGTGAGCGGCCATATTAGATCAAGGATATCCTCTGCGGGACCCTGAGGGATATCCAGTCTAACAGGAGCCGGCAGAGAGGACGGAAATGTCCAGGGTGTCAGTAAGCCCCTGGACTAGGTCATAACTCTGCCTCTAGGCTCCATTTAGGCCCTAAGACACATACAGAGAATTGTTGCAGGGAAGGCCCCAGAAAGGGATTCTGGCCTGTAGTGTTATTGCTGCGACAATGACCAGACGGCCACTTAGCGCACTGCGGCCAATTGTGATCCATACACACAATGGATCAAAATTTGCAATGAAAAACACACTTACTGGGGTCTGGGCTAACGAGGTAAACTTTCCTAGATCTAAATGTTACAAAATTAAGTCTGTATGAGTCCTTTCCAATGACCGGGAGGTTCTCACAAAAGTCCTGGAACTCAATTCGGCATGTAACTGATAGCCTATCACCGATTTGCTGGAAAAATGAAGCCAGGCGGGTACCTGCTAAGGGGCAGGCGCCAACCTGGCACCTCTGACTCTTAGTATATTGAGCCCCCCGCAGTTCCAGGCTCCGCAAAGTCTGGGTTGGGGCAAATGGTGGTCAGATAGCCCCTTTGTGCTATCACGGTGGGGGTACTCGAGTGTAACTCCTGTACTCCGCCTGCCCTAACACCTTGCCATCCCTGAGGCTTTCAAGTCCGATACCACAGGAGACTCAGTGGCACTAAGTCTGGTGGCCATCTGTTCTCTCGGAACCCAGGGACTTGGAAATTCAACAGTTCATACACAGGTTACAAGCATAAATACCTATGAAAACATAACCCTTTAATAACATACACTTTTCCGCTGTATCTTGTGATAAAATGTCTAAGACCCCCTTTATGGTGTTAGGGATAGAATAAGAATATATACTCTCAACTCTTACTAGCATTATCAGTGCCACACTGTAGAAACCTGACTTTACATTTGACACACAAAATAAAAACCTCACAGTTTTATCACATAGCTGGGGCACCCCCTGAACCCCTATGCCCAGGTCAGGGTGACTTGGGCATGAACTGGGCCTCCCCCTTATAATAGGGACCCCTGTACCGTTCTAGGGTTACCCTGCTCCCCTATACCCTTTTTACCTTTCTGGTCTGTGCTAAAGCAGGGAATCTTGGCTGTGAGTTGCAAGAACGTTTCCAGGGTAGTATTTTGACCAGATCACTGTGCTTAATGTATCCGAGAATCTTATCTGATTCTCGGGTACATCTTTGGGGTATCCCGTAATTCGGTTACCCTGCTACATAGCCATAATCTGACAAGACTTTCTCCACAAATCCCACCCTGAGACTCCCAGCCTCGCAATATCCTGGAAAGGCAAAAACACAAAAATATTGTATTGTTGCATAATTTACAAACAGTCACAGTAATGCATCTATGAAAGCCAGGTCCAAGAGCTGACAATCTAGGACCTCAAAACACAGATCTGGGGTAACCAAGTGGGCTTAACATTTATTATTGAGCTTGGTTACCCCCTCACCGTCACAGAGACCCTCTGGCTGGAGCTCACACTACGAGGAGGATCAGGACCCTTTAGGAG
>NW_027456608.1:0-15167 GCF_040206685.1 Ascaphus truei | reverse complement strand
TTAGGACTGTGAAATCCAACAATCACACAATCTTTAGTATCATCCATTGGCCGCCACAAAGACATGCAATGTGCCATGTTAAGACTCTCTCCTCATTAGCTCCAATTTCATCGCCAATACTATCCACCGTGGGTGGCGTGAATGCGGCATGAACGCGGGAATGCAAAATTAATACTGCATGGAATACAGCAGATCCAACGACAACGGCTCCGTGATCTTTTACAAATACGGCCGCTGCAGCCGTACATAAAGTCAAGCGGCCACAACATTACAGAAAGTTTAAGAACTTTACTATGCAAAAATGCTATATTTTCATAGAAAACTGGTAACCATAAATGACCAACTTGTTGGACTGGGTCAGTTAAATGCAGGGAGCTAATGCATGCACAGAGCTGAGAAGTACAATGTGTATTTGCTAAGTTATAATGCCATAAATTATTGAAGTAGGTCGGGGTACTTAAAGCTGCAGATCAATATCCTTCATGTGTTTTTTTTTTTTTTTTTAAATAAATCAGTTCTGTACTATAAGAAAATGCTTGTAGCATTTTTTGTTTTGAAAAACAACTCTGAATTACATTTTTAATGTGTTACAATGTAACAAGCATTTTTGTTTCTATAGCAACCATTTACAAAGTCACGTCCCCTTTCTCTTCTGGAGCAGGCTCTGGCACACCCCTTTTTGAGCCCTGCCCTCTCTATAGCAGTGCACCAATTTTATCTAATGACTGCTTGGTCACATAATTTTCCCTACAGAACTTTGCATCTTTGATCCCCTTCTGCTTCACTGACAGCCATTTAGTGAACCCCCGAGCCGAATCTTCGCCGATCGATCACAGGAGAACGGATTGATCAGCAACTTCGCTAATTACGTATCACTGTGTGGATGCATATATTAAAGGGGGGGGGGGGGGGGGAGAAACCGGCAGCTTTGACTGCTGCTTTAAATGTAGTAAAAGAACAAAGAAAGGAGGGATCACTCCCAGTGCGATCACATGATGCGACTGGCGCCCGAATACCGGAAACAAACTTCACTTGCGCTTCGATCAGACTGGCCACTCCATTGGAGCGCTGAGCCCAATCTTTAACAAGACGTCGTACCTGGTACGTCACAAGGACCCGCTAAGGGTTAAATCTGATCATTTATATATACACGTCTCACTATGAAAAGGTAATGCATTTTAACATTTCTTTCTAAAATAAAACCTCACGGCGGTGCCCAGTATGTCATTTCACCACGACAGACACAAAAGACAGCTAAGCTAGTGACAGTGATACACTGTCAAAGACAGTTCTGTTTAGTAGCAATGGGGAATGATAGCCTGGTGTGCTATAAAGGGGATTTGGGAGGTATAGCACGTTATCACAAGCTGCTGCCTGTTATTTTCACAGTTTTGAAAGTAGGTAAAGCCATTGTTTCTAAAATGCACAGATATCAGCGACACTGCTGGAGGAGATACGATGTATCCAGGCTTCTTGTCAGTTGTCAGTTTTAACCACCAAGTTATCAGTCATTCCCGTGTGGATTTACCTTACGATAAACACTTCGCGTTTCATGGACAGCTAGGTTAAACGTTACTCGTTAGAAATATATATACACATTTGTCAGTTCCATTTATTTCTTTAAACATGAACTGACATTATTAAGTGTAACATTTTCTGGGGTTGATATAACTTTTATTAACATGGCGTGGCTGTTACGTCAGGCCAGGTTATTTTTCTTTACCTCCTCTACAGAATGGGAACGTGTGTGGTCTCCTGAAGCTTTACAGCACCTTATTCATTTCCTGAGATATTGTCCAGTCCAGTCACTTGGTTTAATGCTCCCTGTAAGGCCCGGGCCATGGTGCCTTCGCCCGCACGGAGGTGCGCGGAGGCTGGTCAGTGAGCGGGTGCTTAGCTGGCCATGGTGGACAGGCCGTATGGGTCGTGCCTGGGGGCGTCATGGAACTGGTTCGCCCTCATTGGGCGAACCGCTCACGTGACCGGCCGGTCGCGCCAAGAAATCAGTTTGAACTGATTTCTTGCGCAACGTGCGCCCCCTCCCGCTACCGCCGGCACCCCGCATGGATGCGAACACTGCCTTAAGGCAGTCTGTTTGCTCAGCACGCGGACGCGTTCGCACGGTCTGCTATACCATGGCCCCAGCCTAAGGAAAACAAAATGGCCTGAGACTTGGCAGCCAATAGAAAGTCACATTATTGATTTGTGTCTTCCTATTGGACAGCCATTTAAATCCCCTTTTCAAGAACCAGGAAGTAAATACTAGCAACTTCCCCTGTAAATGTCTCATGCAATAAAATACCAGTCTAAAAAATAAACACAATTTCAGCCCTGTAAACAAAAAAGGGGGAATTTCTGCTCTTATTTACCTATTTTCACGGGTTGAAAAAACATAACCCATCAAAAATGTAGGAGCCAGATAGAATTTTTAGGAGCCAGCATTTGGTAAAGAGGAGGTGATGGCTGTCAGTCCCCGCCCCCCTCCCCCCCCCCCCAGCTCTGTGTGCTTCTGTGTCTCTTACTGCCAGTCTCACTCACTAATGCAGACTCCTCCCCCACACTATGGACCCGGATACTAAGCACTACGCTTCGCCTAGCTCCCCCTCCTGCCGGTCACAAGTTAACTTAAGGGACATGATCCAGGTGCCCTGCACCTCCCTCCCCCAGGTTGCCCCCTCTCTCTCCCTTCCCCCACTCCCCCCCCAGACTAACCGGCACGTCACCAGTCAGTCACCACCGTGGCCGGTATCAGCGCTTCCAGACCTGCTCACGTTAGTAAAGCATTATTTCGCGTGTTGTTACCGGTCGCAAAAGTGACAGGTCAGGCGACGCTGCTAGCACCAGGATTTTTCCGTCCCTGTGAGTATTATGTCTGGACATCAATGAGATGTCAGTTCCATTAGCGTTCCAGTGATTATAATTGGCCTGCCATTGGCAGTGGGCAGACGGCTGCTATTTTGCGCCCTGATTTTTTCATATTATGAATCGCTCTCAGCACAAAAAAAGAATAAAACGTCAATTATTTTAAGGCCTGAAATGACAAAAAAAAAATATGACATGAGAAGACGGTGTGACAAATTCAGTACCTCCGTATACGTTAAAAGTCTGTTGGTTTGTGTGCATGACTATGAACCATCATATTCTCATCCAACAGATTTAAGAACATGACATTTTCCATTTGTTCTTTGCCTCATTGTTACAGGTCTCTCTGGTAGCAAACAAAAAGGGGAATCTGGATAACATGAGCTTAGAAGAGATACATGGAAATGGGAATTTATTGTGACCCCTTAACCAGTAAGAATGAACCACATAAAAACCTCAAATCATCTTCCGCCGGTAACAGGAGTTTCATACGTCACAAAACCAGCCATCCAAAACATTTCCAGTTGTCCTCGTTTCTCCTGCAATTTTGTTGCCAAACGTTTGAAGTTAGACAAACTTTTTTTAAAAAAAGGAAGGTTTGCGTTCCCCCCCCCCCCAAGAATTATATAAAAAAAAATCCAACAAATAAAAATGAAACTTTTTGCGTTCTCAGAAAGGTCTGCAACCCCGTCTTCCCCCCATTATTGTTAGGAAACAATGCTTCCACTGCAGCCAGGGATTCTGGGTAGAGATGCAAATGAGCACAATGTGTCACTCTTTACTGCTTATCCATTGTAACCCTATAATCTTCAACCTGCCGTATTTAAAAAAAAATCCCCAAACCTAAAAAGAATGAGAACCACAACACCAGTGAAAGTGTCCACTCTTAGGCTGCGTCCATAGGACTGCAGCCGTGCGGAGGCTGAGGGAAAGCGGGTGCTTTCCCTGGCCTTGGTCCGCGCGCCGTCCGGGGGCGTGTCGGGGGGGGGGGAGCTGTGCCGTCACGGAGCTGGTTTGCCCTCATTGGGCGAACCGCGCAAGTGACCGTCCCTGCGCTCCCGTGAGCGCCAAATCTAAAAATGTAATGACACACGCTTCCGCACGCTTGCGGAAGCATGCGCGAGCCCCTGCTAAAGCCGCTCTCTTTGCGGCTGCTGGGGCTCACTGAGAAGCGTCAGCGCCCAACGCGCTGACCCTGGACGCAGCCTTACTTGCAAGGTTTGAGTCTAGTAATAAGAATTCTCCCACGCAAAACATGGCTCATTGAATTTCTCTCCTCACTGGCTTCCAAATAAAGCTCATGAAAAAATAATTCACAGGACTGCCTCTTGCACTTTGTAATCCTTAGGGGCTCCAGTAAAAAATATCTTCACTAAAAGGCTGAAGTGGTAGTTTCTTGTTCCCTTAAGCTGCAAAATGTATGTGCCGGTCCTTGAAAATGATGTTTATATAGCACTGTTTTTCAACCGATCACTGGAATTATACCACAGCAATTGTAAATGCAATACTTGATTAGTCAAATTAAGTCTTTTTAGTTCCTAACCAGTTATATAGGAACTTTTCATGTAACAGTTAAACGGATTTGCACGCCGGCAATTGGATCACATGAAGATAGTTTCTATTGAAACCACCATTGTAGAATAAGGTATTTGGAGAAATGACTTATTTGCCTGTTACATGTGTAGCCATGCCTGGTTTGGCTACCAGTCTGCCATCCCTGTCACGCAAGCCCTGGTAACCGTGCAGGCAATGACAGGACCAATCATGGGTTTTCCCCAGAGAAGCAGCACCCTTGGGTGAGAGGAGTGGAGGTGGGACAAGGCCTGTGTTCTGCCCAATCATGGGTTCAGACCTTGTATCTTCCTCCCACTGTACTTATTAGGCAGTGTCTCTACCGTTGAGAGACAGGTATCACGCAGGATTGCTTGTGCATTGGCATCCCCTGTTCCTCTTCCCCTTGGAGAGTGAGTGATTACCGTTCCCCTGTCCCTGATAGAGGGTCAGTGAAGAGTAAGGACTGCTTTGGGTGCCCTTGGCCTGGAGTGGAGGTCCAGGGACCGTCCAGAAGTTAGAGGCCTGCAGAGAACTGTATTGGGCAAGACGCCAATCATACGGTGTATGCAGAGGAGAAATAAAAATCGGTTCCAGTTATCTATACCTCCTGCATAGAATGTGTAATCTTTCGGGGGGTTGGGTGGGAGGGGAGGAGTACGTTCTGCTGTGGGAGATTGCCTCCATACATCTGGGGCCTGCAGTATATGCAGGCGCTGTGTACCCAGGAATAAACAACGGTAATGTACAATAGAAGCCTGTCCAGACGTCCCCCTCAACATCAGCGGACCACTCAGCATCCTGTGAGCCAACAGGTAGTATGCACAAAACACCTGGTAACGGGAATCTCCCAGAGGGTGGGGGAAACACAGTTACACGTGTTTAATTGTCAGCCTTAGAAAACCATTTGAGAATACAGTAATTCTACCTATTAACTTAGGATACATTTGCTGACTAGTAATGCAAATACTAATTAGTGACGCTTTTAAGTGATATTTCTGTTAATTGTAAAAGAGACACAGAACATCTTCTACAAATCGTTTCCTAAGACACAGTCCCAATTCAGACCAAAATGAAGTAATAGTAGTAATGTGTTTACTAGCTTCATTGTAAGTGAATGAGACACACACACACAATTTTACTACTGGAACATCTGCCTGCTTCCGGCTCCAATAATATGTGCACATTTTGCTCAGATTACGTGGGAAGGAGAAATACAAATCTGTATGCTTTGTTCTACATAAATGTGTCCTTAGTCGCTTATTTCTCTCTCCCCTCCCAACACGTCTTCTGAAACCCATGAAAGCCGTCAGTGTGCGTTTGTCAGCAACAGATACGGCATCGGAGAAATTCCGAGGATTCCGGGGGCATGATAATAATGGATTGTGAAAGAACAAATAACAGTTCTGTCACTTAAAAACACTACTTGACTTGTTTCAAATAATTTACATTAACACCTCTTGATGTGTGTCAAAGTAAAAAAAAAAAAAAATAATGTTTCATATTAAAACGATCAATCCTTACTACTGACTATCTCGGCTTTGATCTTAATTGGCTTCTGGTACAGCTAAGTTACATTTCAGTTGTTTGCCAGCTGTTAATATTTGAGAAAACCCATCCTTCCCCTTGAACAGAAACAAGCTGGCAGAATTCTTGAAATAGAGTTGATGCTTTTTAATGATGTTAACTTACTCTGAGAGCTGAACTCTGCTTTGATTAATAAAAGTATTTGGTGCAGCGTTTATCATGGGAAATAAAGTAATTTTGTTTTTTTTATGTCGCTTTCAATAATGTATAAACGGTTGATTATTACGTCTACTCTCTCTACTTAACTCTGGTGACAAATCTTTTGGCCCCCAAAACGTGCAGATACTTGTTGGTGTAGATATAGCTCATAAAACATTGGTGTAAAGCCGGTGTTATTTGTACCACCTCTCTTACGTACTCAATCAGTCTGGGAAAAGGTAGGCCACAGCCAGGTATTCATATAATGATTCGGTTTACAGGAAACTTTGGATTTAGTGGATTTAACAGTTGATGAATGAGGAAACGTGTGTATGTTGTGTTTTAGACAACAGACTACATACAGAAGAAGATGCCAATGTTTTTGCCAAGTTTGTTAATGGCTCAGCCATTTTCACGCCAATGGTGGAATACTACCAAAACCTACTCAGGTGTTTAAAGGGGCTGTCCAACTTATATCACAAATAAAGCAGAGAATAAAACAGCTGGTCGCCAACTCGGTATGTTGGCACACTCGATAAACCCTGCAATGGAATGGATTCTCCATGGGGAGAACAGAACCGCCAGTCCAAATCGGTACGCATGGTATCAAACGGCATGGGTCATGCATGGGTCAACTTGTATTTAAAGCAAATATGAATCTGGGCTTGTAACATAGAACATGTTTGTATTAATTCAACAGTATGTAACAGTATGTTTGTTTTCACAGTTCAAAAGGTCTTGGCTGGAGAACGTTTAAAGTTACATCACCCCCCTGACATGTTTCGCAAATTCCTTGGCTGGAGGCAATGGACAGTCACATTTCACCTGATACAGGTAGCTCACAAAAGAGAAATTGTATACAACATCATACTGTAACAGTCTTTATTAAACCAAACAAGTCGTCCTTAAGGCAAACATACCTGCAACACTTTGTCCTTTGCCTAAAATATAAAAAGGGACTTTTTTTTTCTTCTTCTCTTAAATGTATAATACCAAACCTATTTATATCAATATCTACTTCCAATAAATGCTCCCCCTCTTCCATGACTCAGTTGCCTTCAAGGAATGGAACAACACGAATTATAAATTAGCAACCTCATCTCATAATGTAATAAATAACTTGTTTAATTCGTCAAGAAGGTACCATTATATAACAAGTTAAATCTCCCAATTGCTGCTCCCAAATGTAAAATCACTGAAGTCAATTCCTTAGTGGGAATAAATAAATAAAAATAAAGATTAGGCCATTTCTAATTTAAAAAAAAAAAAAATAAAGTCTCTTTAATTGCAGCAACATTAGGGTATAATAAATAGGAATGCAAAGATGATGAGTCAACAATGTGATCATAGTAACCCTATTTGCATATGAAATACACGTCTGAATAGCTCATGAATATAGTTAAAGTGAAACTTTGCCTTCATTATAATAATAATGAACTCATTTGTTCTTGCCTTTGTAAGCTGCCAGCGTAACTGCAGAGTTCTGCAAAACTGGGAATGCCCCCACATAGGAGATCAAATTGTGTTAGAAAAAAACAACAACCCTGTGTCATATTCAAGGATGACATCTTGCTTTGAGAAAGAAGCAATAGCTCAAATTAAATTCTTAATGTGTTACAGCCTTTGGATCTTAAAGGAGTATTTGGGGTATTTGTATCCCCCCCCCCCACACAAACCCTTAACATATTTGACATTGCTTGCTTCTGAACAGATGGTGCCAAACCCATCATGGAACTTTCCCTGCCCTACTAATGTCATATTAAAAAGTAACATGTTTCTGTAATATTCCCGTATAAAACGTATTTATTATATTAAAAACAAAGATCATTGGCTCCCATGTCGTTTGAAATAAAGTGTAACTCATTCAATGCCGGAGGGAACGGCGTGATGTTAGTTAACCAAACTTGCTTCCTTCTGCACCGAAATGGTTAATGTCCACTGCAGTCTTCAAATTGCTTAATCAAATGCAGACTCTGTTCCAGTCATGCTAAATTTACATATAATGGCTGAATAGCAGCCGCATTCACTTCCATCCAGCGCTGAACACTGAATCACTGTTGATACTTTGTGAGCCATTTTTGATGCATAAAAAAAAAAAAAAAAATAGGTCATATTACAAAGATGTATTAAATAGGTCTTATTGTTATAGCAGAAAATGCACTTTGAAATACAAAGAATTGCTCAATTTACCCTAAAAGCAAACCAAGGCCCATGAGAATAATCACAGCCATAAATGTTAGAGAAGCAGAAAATTGGAAATTTTACAGAATCTATCAAATTTAACATGGCCAGGCAGTTTAAATAAGATGATTTTTGCATGGACTTGTTTTGGTCTTTTCCGACAACCAGGAATCAGTCCAGTTTAGTTCAACTAGATACACTTTTTTCCCCTGTAGTAATCCAACATCAACCTGTTAACCAAATCTCCTACTTCTGGTTTAATGCCGGATCATTTTGGCACAAAGAGCGAAAAATACACGCATCCCAATTTAATGTGTGCCATATATCTTCTCCCCCAATCACAAGCGGGTGCATGGGAAGCAAAAAGGAGAGAGATTGATCGATTGACGCAGAGACATTCTTACTCAAAGTCTTTGGAACAATTTCTAGAGCAAAATTCGACTTCATACACAACTTGCAGAGATTCTATTTCCTCTACATGTGTAATGACAGTGTTTTCAAGCAAGACCTTATGACTTAGATTTCTATCTCCTAGTATAAATACTAGAGATGTGTGAATTGTTTGTCCGATTTCCCACAGACTGTGAAATTTGCAGTAAAAAAAATAATATAGCTGGCAGGTTACATGACCAACTATTACCAATATGCAGGTCGCATTGGCCATGTGATCTAGTTTTAGAATAAAACAAAAAAACTAGAAGAAATGTTTCTCAATATGGCAAAATGTTGCAAAACTTCTATATTAAAAAAAAGTGTTAAACTTTTGCACCTTTTTTACACCCCCTGCAAAATCTTACAAAATGTACTAAAAGTGATTTCCCTACATAGACACTGAATGTTTTTCATTCCACTAAACCAGATGTACAACATGTAATAAAAACCTAATACTTTATAGAGATTCACAGTTTACATGTAACCATTGATTAATGTGCTTATACAGTATATAAGCCAGGGAAAAAACAAACAGATATCTCCTACTTAACTGTATTATTAATATTATTTGTTGTAACGTACAAACATTTGACATCTTGTCTAGATGTCACCAAATATACAGATCACTGGCGTTAGTTAATTCTGATCCAGTGTGGATCAGTACCTTTCAAGTGCAAGACCATTTTAGCTACATATTGTAAAGTTGCAATAAAGAAAAGAAAGTACTCAGTTAAAAAAAAAACCCCAAAAAACAATTTTTTTTTACCTAACATAGCGTGAAGCAGGGAGTTTCCAGAGCTGAACCCCATTAATTTAAGCTCCGGGGACCCCTGCTTCCGGAGATATTTACCTTCATAGAGGGCGCCTGTAGCCACTCCACTCAGCTAAGGCTGCGGTCCCAGTCACTGCTACAGCGCACACCTCGGCGTGCGCTGTGCGTGTAAGCACCGCCCCTCAATGGGGAACCAGTTCTCACCTTCACGCTGAAGGTGCAGCCGGGCTGTACTGCAAGGTTTTTTTAAACTCAATGAAATTGAGTTTAAACCTTGCGACGGAGGCGTGGCCACGTCCCCACCGGCGGTTCACCCAATGAGGGCGAACCAGCCACGTGACGTGATGGCCGCGCCCCCGCAAAACCCCGACCACGCCCCCTCCCATCGCAATCTCCCTCCTGGAGACCGCAGATCGCGGTTAGCGCTGTGCACCCGCCGCGGGGCGCGCGTCACAGTCATGACTGGGACCGCAGCCTAACAGGGATCACGTAGTGGCCACTTTCCTGCGTCCTGCTGGCCAATAGGGAGCCGTGATGTCATCTGGTTCGGCTTCCTATTGGCCCACACGATGGGGGAGCTTTAAAGAGCAGAGATACCGGCGCCCCCTTCAGGAGGTTAAGTATCTCTGGAAGCAGTGGTTCCCCGGATCCGAAATGAATGGGCTTCAGCTCCGGAGACCCCCTGCTGCAATCCGATGTTAAAAATAAATTAATTTGCAAAACAAAATCACCCATGTGGATCGCTCCTTTACCTCTACAGAGCTCAGCACAAAATTCCACAGAAAACACAACATGCTGCTTTCCAGTTAATTGAGAGATCGTAAATAAATTAGTTTAAAAAGCGGCCATGATTCCAAAGTTGTTAATGCCGCCACTTATTTTCTTCCCCATCTTCTATGACATGAAGAAATCCGCTACTTCCTTCAATGCTCTACCACAGGGGTGTGCGAACTTGACACCTGTGCCCCCCTGCCTGCTCTCCCTTCCCCCTTGCTTTTCTCTGGCGTTTCCGAGGTCACGGTGACCCAGTGGCGTCATTTGACGCCGCTTTGCCATTGTGACGCATCAGCAGAAGCCGCCGGAGAGCAGGTAACAGACTAAATACACAGGAATCCCAGGAAATTTGCTGTCTATATACACAGAGGCCTCGCGCGCTCCCCTGGCAGTTAATTTAAATGCTTGGGGGAAGAGTGCGGGGGCCTCTGTAGGCGCCGTGCCCTCCCAGGAAATTTCACGCCCCCATGTTTGCGCACCACTGCTCTACCACAGTGTTTTTTCAACAGGGGTTCCCCGGGCATCCCTAAAGGGTTCCCTGCAATTTTCAGGTGATTTCAAAATTGTACCCAATACAGAAGAATTTACAATGCATCTGATCTCAGACACGCTATTAGAGAGGGTTGGGGTTCCTTACAATGCATCTGATCTCAGACGCGCTTTTAGAGAGGGTTGGGGTTCCTTACAATGCATCTGATCTCAGACGCGCTTTTAGAAAGCGTTGGGGTTCCTTACAATGCATCTGATCTCAGGCGCGCTATTAGAGAGGGTTGGGGTTCCTTACAATGCATCTGATCTCAGACGCGCTATTAAACAGGGTTGGGATTCTGCAGAATTTCACAATATAATTATAGGGTTCCTCTACCATAGCACAACAGGTGACTGAATTGACAGCATTTTGCAGGAGCTCCTTCATTTACTGTCTGAACACACATTTATTTAATTCAATAATCAAACTATTGTTTCCCAACTCCATTCCTCAAGAACCCTGAACAGGTCAGGTTTTAAGGATATCCCCGCTTCAGCACAGGTGGCTAAATCAAAAGGACTAAGCCAACTGTGCTCAAGCAGGGAGATCCTTAAAACCTGACCTGTTCAGGGTTCTTGAGGAATCAAGTTGGGAACCATGGTTTAGATCAGGTGTCTCAAACTCAGTCCTGAAGGGCCACCAAAAGGCCAGCTTCGACTGCACCGCCTGTGCTGAAGCAGGAATATTAATAAAAGCTGTCCTGTTGGTGGCCCTTGAGGACCGAGTTTGAGACCCCTGGTTTAAATAATGGTGACCTTAAAAAGACATTTGTAGCTCTGATCAATAATTAAAGCAAAATACTAATCACTCAAGATATTCTGCTATTTAAAAAAACAAAAAAAAAACCACTAATATATATACTAAACTTTTAAGGAAAGATAATTTGAGAGGCACATCTCAACCCCACCCAATCAAAGATCTGTGCACCCTGGTTTTCCAAATGGGTTTTACTGGACATTAAAATAATGTTTTTTCCCCCCAAAATATGTAACCAGGCCAGTGATATTTTTATGAGGGGAATAAAAATGCATTGTTCCCAGATATAAAAATGTGCTCCACTTCTTTGAACAAGTTATGAAGCCATTTGCTTTGTGGCTCTTCTGAAAGAGCGCTCAAATATTCATCATTTCATCTACAAGGCTGAGAAGACGCATGTCAGAACAGTAATGACAGGAGGAGGGGCCGAGTGGTAAAGACACTGGCTTTGAAGAGGATGAAGTTGTTTTGAATCCCAATCTTGGCTCATTGTTACAGTGGGAAATCCATGCCTCAGGCTCCACAAAATGTACATACACCCTCCCCCGGCCGGCTGAGCCTTGCAAACACAAAGGGACAGAACTCACCTGTGTATTTGTTAAAGCTGCAGTTCAGTCTTTTTTTTTTTTTTACTTCAATAGTTTCATGTGGGCAATCTCTAATTACCTAAAGAACTGCATAGCTGCCGGTCCGTCTATTGATCGGCAAAGTTTGGCGACATCTTTAAATATGGGGAATATAAATCGTTGCTATAGGAACAAGCATGCTTGTTAAAATAGATTACAAGAAAATTGGTCTTTCAAATTTGTTTTTTTTTTTTAAACAGAAAATGATAAAAGTATTTTTTCTTACTACAGAACTGATTTATTAAAAAAAAAAACACATGCAGGATATTGGCTGAACTGCAGCTTTAAGTAGAGATGTTCTGGCATTGAATTCAGCAAGTAACTTCATTTAAAATGTTCCCAATTAACTTTACCTTTAAAAGCAGCATTTTGACTTAATGTGTAAACATTACTCAACATTACAAAGTGCTCCCTGCCACCAGGGAGAATTTAATTATGACACAAAGTAATGGGGACTGAAGTTCAATGTTTAGAAGCACTTAGTACAAGCATGAAAACCACAAGACAAGAAGAATATTATGTTGCAAAGCATTTTGTGTGTCAGAAAACATCTTGGAGCAAATGATTAAGATTTATAATTACGTGAAACTAAATAAATGTAGAAAATGTGCCGAATATGTTAAAAGGGTTAATAAAAGGTTATGCCGTTAAATGGCCATACAGGAGTAGAGTATAGTAGTTGGCTGATAGATACTAGGATGTCCCTAGGCGGACATCCCTTGGAGCATTATGACTATATACACACTCACTGACTTGAGAAAAATAACACTTATTAGAGTCAATTTCTGTTGGTGTTAAAAGGAAGGAGATTTATAAATGTATGCAATTACCCATGGCCTCTTAATCTGCTAAGAAAATATATACTGCAAGAGAAAACATTGTCTATTTTTGGTCAATTCTAGTAAACAGCCATTGTAAATAATGTATGTTAATAACTGCAATCCATACACATCATTGAGAATACCAATTACCATGTGGTGACAGAGTTACTCAAAACAAAAGATCTGTTCTCTCCCAATTACCAATGTTAGAAAGTATTAATGCAGCCTCATTGACAATTCATTGAGTTCACTAGTGCAGAGTATTCCGAGAAACGGTGAATGTTCACAATCGGAATGCCCTGCTAAACGATGAAATGAGTTGTTCTCAGACAATGTACTGTACAGTTGTGCCCACTGGGCTGGGTGAGAGCAGGGAGAGCTCTGAAACAAAAGAAACTTCATGTTCACGGTGTTAACTTGTGTTGCTACGGTCTAACAATGCCTGGCAGTGGTGTGGAAGGAAAAAAAAAAAAGAAGAAAAGTGCTATAGCCAGCTGTGCTGTTCACAGTCGGATAATTTCACTATAGCTCTGAATGGTTATGGAGCCAGTAAGCCTGTTGTGGCCAAGGACAGAATGATGGATTATCTGCACACTGTGCCCAAGTTAAAAAAGAAAGGCAGAAGTTCACTGCATGGTTGTTAAAATGCTAATATGGGTTAGTTAACAAAAGCCTAAATGAAACAGAAGAGTTGGAGAAATAGACACACCTCACATTGTGTGTGCACTGGTGATTTGAAGGCTATTCGTACTCAAACATTGGCCTGCAGGGAGCAAGAATTGACTCGTCTGCCCATTTGAATAAACAAAAATCAACTTAATAACTGTACGGGGATTGCTGTGCAACAACAGGAGGCCCTGGCAAATACCTCATGCAGCCTTTAAAAATAGCATCATAGGGTTAAAATATGAATTTCTGTGAACATTTCTCTCCTGTGACGAGGAAAAAAAACTGAACCCGTGAACTTAAAATTAGCAGCTACTATATTCTCAGAGTGAGTAAGAACTTATTAAGGTGTCCTGCAGGGGTTTGTTTTACTCTAACTGTAATGGCTTATCTAATGTATGCAAACAGATCAGCTGCCCTTATACTGTAGATGCAAGGATGAAAGCAACACTTTGACAATTTTAATTACACACACTCTACTAGTGCTAGAGATGTGAAAAGCATATTCTACCTTGAGTAAATAGCACACCTTCTGAGCTATAGTTAAACACCCTTAAGTAATTTATCCAAGGGGAGGAAACCTCTTTGTATTTCTTTAGGGAAGGTATAATAAGCAGGTTTAACAAGTAAGGACTTGATCATTTTCTCTTGTTTTTTTCCCCCACTTTCTGTACGAAAACTGCCAAATCTAAACTCTGTTTCTCTCTTGAAGGAAAGTACAAATCTGTTGTCTAAATGAGTCCCAACTCTCCACAAAATCACATTAGACCCTTGATCAAATGGTCATTTTAGAAGTGTTTGTAGCATGTGCTGTTCTCTTAAAAACAAAAACCAGTGTTTTGCAGGACAATGCATTACCGAACAAGACACAAAATGTGCAGGACTTCAGGCCTTCATTTATACAGCGGTAACAAAATCCATAGGTCATCCAATATAAATGAGGAATTGTACTATGACTACATTACAGTTGTAGATGCTGCAATTACTAAAAGGTACATCTGCCAACAGAGAAAAAATAATGATGGCAAGAGCATTTTGGGCAGAGCTGCATGTATATGTATATGTATATACACACACACACACACACACACACACACACACACACACACACACACACACACACACACACACACACACACACACACACACACACACACACACCTGGACTTCACTTGGATATTGTTGTTCAAGAAAACTCATAAATCATTTATATCATGATGCAAGCGTCTCTCTATTCCTTTTACTGTATATCACATACAATACCAGCTAGCAACAAATTGCCAAGTAGGAGTTTCTCAATACAGTACTGGATATCAATTATTTCATACAATAGATGTTGTGCAAAATATGACATTTCATACCAGTCTTCAAAACTTTCTCATGTATTTAATCGGATATAATTAGATCATTGACAATTAGAGATATATGACAGACACATTCATCTCTACATTTTTTTTTAAATGTAATCAAAG